>NC_081560.1:121005428-121205656 GCF_022355385.1 Mustela nigripes | reverse complement strand
CACACAAAACAGACAATCATATCAAAAAAATGGGCAGAAGATATGGACAGACACTTCTCCAATAAAGACATACAATAAAGACTATCAGACACATGAAAAAATATTCATCATCACTAGCCGTCAGGGAGATTCAAATTAAAACTACATTGAGATATCACCTTACACCAGTTAGAATAGCCAAAATTAGCAAGACAGGAAACAACATGTGTCGGAAGGGATGTGGAGAAAGGGGAGCCCTCTACACTGTTGGTGGGAATGCAAGTTGGTGCAGCCTCTTTGGAGAACAGTGTGGAGATACCTCAAGAAATTAAAAATAGAGCTTCCCTATGACCTTGAAATTGCACTCCTGGGTATTTGCCCCAAAGATACAGATGTAGTGAAAAGAAGGGCCATCTGTACCCCAATGTTTATAGCAGCAATGGCCATGGTTGCCAAACTGTGGAAAGAACCAAGATGCCCTTCAACGGACGAATGGATAAGGAAGATGTGATCCATATACACTATGGAGTATTATGCCTCCATCAGAAAGGACGAATACCCAACTTTTATAGCAACATGGATGGGGACTGGAAGAGATTATGCTGAGTGAAATAAGTCAAGCAGAGAGAGTCAATTATCATATGGTTTCACTTATTTGTGGAGCATAACAAATAACATGGAGGACATGGGGAGATGGAGAGGAGAAGGGAGTTGGGGGAAATTGGAAGGCGAGGTGAACCATGAGAGACTATGGACTCTGAAAAACAGTTTGAGGGTTTTGAAGGGGCAGGGGGTGGGAGGTTGGGGTACCAGGTGGTAGGTATTATAGAGGGCACGGATTGCATGGAGCACTGGGTGTGGTGCAAAAATAAAAGTTTTATTTATTTGTCAGAGAGAGAGAGGGAGCGAGAGCGAACACAGGCAGACAGAATGGCAGACAGAAACAGAGGGAGAAGCAGGCTCCCTGCCGAGCAAGGAGCCCAATGTGGGACTCGATCCCAGGATGCTGGGATCATGACCTGAGCCGAAGGCAGCTGCTTAACCAACTGAGCTACCCAGGCATCCCTAAAAATGGGTTTTAAATAGACCTTTTAAAAGGCCTATTTTTCTTTCTGCCTTCCAAACTATTGGACTTTTCTCAACTTTCTTTGAGTCTATACTAAAATAGATTTTTATTTTGCCTCCAAATAAATGCAGCATCCCTATCCCAGAATAACATTTTTCAAATTGTGATCCAGAGACCATCTCATCAAGATAACATTGGGAGCTACATATTAAACTTGTAGTTTCCCAGCTCCCACTTCAGACCTACTGAATCAGTATGTTTGGGGTTGGGACACTACCATTTCTATGACATAGTCCCTCCCAGATGACTGGTATACTCAAGAAAGTGTGACAAAGAGAAGAGGGCCCAGTAAGGACTGAGTACCTACATGCCACTGATTGTGTATCTTCTATCTCTCACAATGTTTAAAATAACATACATTATCACCCTCTTTGGTCATAAAATAAATGCTCATATATAACATATATTTTCTTATACTGCATAATCTTTTATATACATGTTAAAATCATGTTTGCAGGACTACAGATATTATTTAACCACACAAAGTATAACCATAAAAAAGTTTCCAAGTGGAAAAACAAGTATTGGAATGAATAATCAGGTTAGCTTTGTTCCAGAAATTAAAATCCCAAGTTTCCAAAGCATATCGTGCATATCCAAAAATTTTTTAAATGCTTATGTTCATGATTATTATTAAATCATATATAAATATGACTACCTATACAAATGAGGAAAATAAACAATGCATATAACATTTAAATTCTGAAAATAATGTTTCTGTGTTGAGCAAATGTTGTTTATTTTGATGGAGTCCCAATAGGGGTTTTTTTGTTTTTGTTTCCCTGTCTTAGGTGATCTATCTAGAAAAATATTTCCTCAGCTGATGTTAGAGAAATTATTGCTTGTCCTCTCCTCTAGGATTTTTATGGCATTAGGTCTCACATTTAGGTCCTTACTCCATTTTGAGTTTATTTTTATGTTGTTTGAAAATGGTTCTGTTTCATTTTATTGTGTGCAGCTGTCCAGTTTTCCCAAAATCATTTGTTGAAGAGATTGCATATATTTCCCCCACTGTATATTGTAGCCTGCTTTGTTACAGATTAATTGCCATATAATTGTGGGCTTATTCTGAGCTCCTATTCTGTTTTATTGATCTACATGTCCATTTCCATGCCAGTAACATACTATTTTGATTACTCCAGGTTTGTAGTAATTCTTGAAATCTGGAATTGTAATACCTCCATCTTTTTCTTCTTTCTCAAGATTGTTTTTGCTCTTCAGGGTCTCTTGTGGTTCCATATAAATTTTAACATTATTTGTTCTAATTCTGTGAAAAATGCTATTGGTATTTTGTTAGGAATTGCAATTAATCTGTAGAATGTTTTGGGTAGTGTGGAAATTTTAACAATATTAATTCTGTTAATCCATGAGTATAAAATATCTTTTCATATATTTGCATCATCTTCAATATCATTCATCAATGTTTTATGGTTTTCATAGTATGGGTCTTTCACTTCCTTGGTTAAGTTTATTTCTAGATATTTTATTACTTTTGGTATAACTGTAAATGAAACTATTTCATTAATTTTCCACTCTGCTATTTCATTATTATTGTACAGAAATTATGCCAATTTTTGTATATTAATTTTGTATTCTGCAACTTTCCTGAATTCATTGATTTTAATATTGGGTTTCTTTAGTGAAGTCTTTAGGTTCCTCTATGTATAGCATCATGTCATCTGCAAACAGTGAGAGTTTCACTTCTTCCCTTACCAACTTAGATGCATTTTATTTCCTTTTCCTGTCTTATTGTTGTGGCTAGGACTTCTAGTACTAAGTTGAATAAAAGAGTTAAGAGCACATCCTTGTCTTCTTCCTCATCTTAAGGGAAAAGTTCTGTTTTTCACCACTGAGTATGATGTTAGTTGTGGGTTTTTCATATTTCGCCTTTAGTATGTTTCCTCTAAACCCCCTTTGTTCATCAATGAAACAAAAAGGCAACCTATTAAATGGGAGAAGATATTTGTAAATGGTATGTCAAATAAAAATTTAATATCCAAAATGTATATAGAACTTACACAACTCAACATCAAAAACCCCAAATAATTTGTTTAAAAATTGGCTGAGGACCTAAGTAGACATTTTTCCGAAGAAGACATAGAGATGACCAACAGACACATGAAAAGATGTCCAACATCAGTAATCATCAGAAAAGTGCAAATAAAACCATAATGAGATACACTTGTTAGAATGGCTAGAATCAAAGACAATAAATAGTAAGTATTGGCAAGGATGTGTGATGTATTTACCCAAAGAAAATGAAAACAGTAATCCAAAAAGATACACCCCTATGATCACTGCAGTGTTATTTACAAGAGCCAAGATATGGAGGCAACCTAAGTGTTCATCAATAGATCGATGGATATATACATATATATGTGTGTGTGTGTGTGTGTGTGTGTGTGTGTATACACATACAATGAAAATATAATGATGTCCATAAAAAAGAATGAGATCTTGCCATTTTGACAAAATGAATGGACCTAGAGGGTACTGTGCTAACTGAAATGAGTCAGATGGAGAAAGACAAATACCATGATTTCACTTATATGTGGCATCTAAAGAACAAAGCAAACAAACAGTAAAACCAGATCCATAAATACAGAGATCAAACTGATGGTTATTAATGGGGAGGATGCGGTGGAGTGTGCAAAATGGGCAAACGACAGTGTGAGATACAGGCTTCCATTTATGGAATGAGAAAGTCACAGGGGTAAAAAGATGCAGCAAAGGGAAGACAGTTAATGTTATTGTAATCCCGTTGTATGACGACATACTGGAGCCACATTTGAGCCAAGCATAGCATAGCATGCAGTCTTGTTGAATCACTGCGTTGTATACTTAAAACTACTACAACACTGTGTGCCAAATATACTTCAATTGAAAAGAAAAGTTTCTGCCCTGTTCATCATATGCCAATACAGGCAATAAATTCAGAATTAGTAAATTCACTATAATATACCTTATCACTGCCATAAAATCACAACTGAGTAAAAGTTTCTATCTGGCATAGTTACGATGTATTTTCACATGTCTTGCTGATATCTGAATAATTCATTTGATTATACAAGGAGAAAGATCACTGGACAAATGTGACTAGGGAAAGGTAACCTGAAGATGTCTGGCAGCTCTGGTTTCTGGGCCCAGCGTATCAAGATAATGGCCCTGCTACCTTGCCGAACACCATAAAAAGTAACTTTAGGCCTGAAGAATGTTCCTTTGTGTATTGGGAATATTTTATTGTTGACATAATAATGATGAAAGTTTTGAAGCCAAATATCTGAAGCTGAGATTTGGGAGGGGTTTTTTTGTTTTTTCTCAAGATTTATTGAAGTGAAAATTAATTATTATGTAACTTGAACTACACATATTAAATTGAACTACACATATGGCAAAACACTGACAATAGATCTTTAAAAAGTGTTTCCTGGAGTCACTGCTAAGCAAAAAGGAGACATACCCAGACCCAAACCCACCAAATGATATACAGATTATTTTCACTTGATAGTCACCTCTAGTTCGGTTAGTAACAGATTTCAAATCTGTGCCACATTTAACCTGACCATTTTATTTTTCAGACCTTACTACCTTTGCAAGTAATTGATATTTTATTCTTCGGTCTTAACACATTTAGCTCTGATATTATATCCATCACCAATTAAACACCTGTGCTGTGCAACTTTGTGCTGATCCATGGTGAAACTTCCCAGGATCCATTAACGGTTTATGGTTTACCCACACTCCTCCTATTAAAATTAATGGGAGTCACAGGGCTAATTCCCTAAGTGCCAGAATGGAAATTGCCCCATACTGTTCAAAAGCCCTCAAAAGTTCTCATTTGTTACCTAGTGTGCCAAATGCTGATAAGTAGATTATGCCACCTGTTTTCATCACATATTTATCTAAGTGAGAAAGAAAAAAAAAAGAGAGAAAGAATGCACTTTCACTTGTCATATAGGGATTCAGTCCATTTTACAGGTTGGAAACACATTGGTAATAGTTATAAAGTTATTGATTGGGGATGAATTAATATTTTTAAATTAATTTTATTATGAAAAACTTAGTAAAGAAAATTTAATTCTATGCAACACAGGTCATAAAACTTTTAGACCAGATAGATGCTTCATGAATATGGGAAGATATGAATCTTTAACATGAAAAATACTGGCTTCATTACCAGCAATGGCAGCCAGATATTAGTTATATTGATTATTGAAACTCATTTTTCTCATCTTCTTAACACTTAACCTGTTTCTTAGTCTTTGACAATTTCAGAATGCAAACATATTTATATTGAAAGTTGAGAAAAAGGAAAGCAAGCCTTACATTGTATAATTTTAATATATGGGACTGATTTTCATAAAAATTAAATGAAAAGAGGAGGTAAAACAATATGGTATTTTTCATGTATTATTGAGTTTATAATTTTCTGCAGGACTGGCTCTCTTCTCCCTCAAACCCCATCACATTGGGTGGATAATGTAACATCACTGGTATGTTTTTAAAAAATCATTTTTAATCATTTAAATTGAGGAAAATTTTACATGAAGAAAAATACATCTTCAATGCACAATTTTATAAGTTATGGACAAATGTACATTTCTGCATACCCTGTACTCTTTTCAAGATAAATTTTTCTTTTAAGATTTTTATTTATTTATTGGACAGACACAGAGATCACAAGTAGGCAGAGAGGCCAGTAGAGTGACAGAGGGGGAAGCAGGCTCCCCGCCGAGTAGGAAGCCCAATGAGGGGCTTGATCCCAGGACTTTGGGACCATGACCTGAGCAGGAGGCAGAAGCTTTAACTCCCTGTGCCACCCAGGTGCCCCAAGATAAAATATTTTTTATCAACTCAGCAAATTCTTTCTTGTACCTTTCCAGTCAATCTGTATCTTCCATGAAGTAAAAAAAAAATCCTATTTCTTTAAACATAGATTCCACTAAATAAATACACAAATATATAAACAAACATAGATTCCACATACATGGAATTATGACTTGTGTATCCTTTATGTCTGTCTTCAACAGTTCAGTGTAATGTTTTTGACATTAATTCTGGTTGTATGTATCAATTTTGCCATACTATAGTCGAGTGGTGTTCAATGTATGACTGTGCTAAAATGTTTATTAATTCTATTGATGTTTTACTTCAAGGTTTTTACTATCATGAACAAAGCTCCTGTAAATATTCTTTTACTAGCTCTTTAATGGACCCATGTAATCATTCCTGGGAGGTAAATAAGTAGAAGCAGCATTGCTAAGTCACAAGGGAGATGCATGTTTATAATAAATGCTCAACCATTCTCCAAAGTGCTATTACCACTTTATGCTCTCACCAGGAAGCAAGGAGAGTGCTAATTAATTCCTATTTCAATCCCAATTCTGAGTTTTCAGGCTTTTTAATGACAATGATTCTAACAGGTGTGAAGTAGTATTTCCTTGTATCTTTGATTTGCACCTCTCTCTCCTTGACTAATTGGGGCAAGTTCTTGTGCTTATAGACCATGTGCTGTCTCATTTTGTTATGAGATGTGATATCTCTAACTTCTCTTGTCCGATACTTTTAAATTTAGGATATAATTTAGAAGTATTTGGGTACATAGTTCATGTGCACTGAAGAAGAATTATTTTTTTTCTTTTTTGTTTATTTATTTTCTACTTTTATATTTATTTTTTATTTTGTTGTTAGGTCAAATAGGTGAAGTTATTTGACAGGACTGTCCCAGTCTCCTGCATTCCCTAATATCTAATTGTCATATCAAAAACTGAGAGAGAAGGATTGAAACACAGCCTGAAATCAGGATGACAAAAACATACATTAAAAAAAAAAAATGAAAAAAACACCACAAGTTTTCATTTGGGATTACAAAAGACAACACCCATCAGTGAGACTCCAGGGGTGCTGGCGGTGGTGTGGTGAAAACAGGTTTTTGATGGGAGGTATATTTAGTCTTGGACAAAGTTCAGAACTGACGCACAATGCTAATTTAAAAAAAAAGATTTCTACATTGAAGTTGTTAAAATTTTACATGTGATCCAATGAAACAAGAGAAGTAGTACAGATATTCTGGAGTGGGGCTTAAAATTTGTTAAAATGACATGAAGTTTATACATATGTCCAAATTAGCATATGAATGTTATTGAAAAGAAATAACATGTATGAAACAGAGTTACTAGTGCTAAGCCCATGTCACCAGACCAGATCTTTTATTTTTTAAAAACATTTTATTTACTTAATTGCTTATTTATTTATTTATTTATTTAAGATTTTATTTATTTATTTAACAGAGAAAGAGAGAGAGAGAACAAGCAGGGGGAGCAGCAGGCAGAGGGAGAAGCAGGCTTTCTGCTCAGCAGGGAGCATGACACCTGCGGGCCTAGATCCCAGGAGCCAGAGATCATAACCTAAGCTGAGGGCAAAGGCTTAACTGAGCCAACCAGGCACCCCTCACCAGGCATCCCTCACAAGTGCTGATCTAATTGCAGTTCCCACCTTCCCCAGGGATATAATCTTAAATGGTCAGTCTGGAATTCCTGGTCAGCCCCACGGAAGGAATCTGCCTGCTAGATCATTTTGTCCCCCAAAGGAAGGTGACCTTGCCTGAAATAATCCTTTTATTTTTTTCTTTCATTTATGACTTCCTTGCCCTTGCCGCTTCTCTCCCTCTAAAAACCTTCTTTGTACTACTATTCAGAACTCCTATTTGCTAGAGGGGATGATGTTCAATATATGAATTCTTGAATGAAGCTAATTCGATCTTCAAATTTACTCAGTTGGATTTTTGCTATTCAGCAGGGTTAGTTTTGAGTCATCTATTTGTTGATTTCTACAAAGTTATTTAATATAACATTCTTTTTTTTTTTTAAGATTTTATTTATTTGCGTGAGAGAGAGAAAGACCAGGACCAGGGGCTGGAGAAGAGGGAGAGGAAGAAAGAGACTCTCTACTGAGCAGGGAGCCCAACACAGGGCTTCCTCCCAGGACCCTGAGATCATGACATGAGCCACAGGCTGATGTTTAACCCACTGAGCCACCCAGGGGGTACCAGTAACATTCTGTTTTTTAAAGATAAACCTATCAGAGTCACACATTACTCCTTAAAATTCATTTTCTCTCTACAATTAATCATTTATTTTACGACTTTACATTCTTTCTAGTTTCAGTGACACAAGGTGAAACAAGGTTCCCTGTGAGTATGTGTTAGAGCTGTGTGCTACTGTTGTTTAAGAAAATGCACCATATTCAAGGGTCGGTATATTTTAGTTTTGGCAGCATTACTATGTCTTTATAAAACTGCTGAACGTATTTATGTTTTTGTAAATATTTTAAACAAGAAGACACAAAGTTAGAATAAAGCCAAATACTCAATGTCAGTGTAGCATTATAATTTATGAAGTAATCGTCTAATCATGAAATTTAACTACACTGAACAAGACCCTCTGGGCCTCTGCCATCACAAGTACTTTTGGTATCACCTATTAAGCTCGTTATATTGAGTTCATGAGAGGAATTGTAAAGTCCCTTTTGTACTTTATTTTAGTAACACTGGGGTTCGATGACTTTCTCGCACAGAGCTAAGGTCTCACTCAATGCAACATAATGATGCCTCCTGCGGGTCTGAGAACCATACAGAAAACTGCCTGCTGAGTAAATTGAATCTTGGATGCAGAACAGAGGGAAGTGAACATTGGTAAATGCTAGTCTTGAGAGAGGAGGCTTCTTTTCAACTGAAATCCACCAAAAGATGGGTAAAGATCTGTTAGCGAATAGATGTGCTTCCTGTGCTTCCTGGAGCCCTAAACAGTAGGAGAAAATCTAAAACATTAAAAATTGTGTAATTATATTCAAATTTTACAAGTCCCAATATTCTTGGTTCTTCAACCAAAGACAACCAGGCCTGTTTATTAAAACATCATGTAAAATTAAAGAGCATAGCACATGAAGACAGTATCCAGAAACGCAGACGCTTCATCCAAGCCCAAAGTTCCTTGTTAATAAACCACGTTATCTTGGTTTGCAAACATAAAATGTCTGAGAAAGACGAGGTGTACTCTGGTGTACTCTCTCACATAGTAACAGCCCCAGCTGAGAGCAGTGATGCACTTAGACAAGTGATTTAATAAAACCGGGATTTTTGTAGCAGAGCTGGGTACTGAGTTGACATTAAAAAAAAGGGAGATCAAATAAAAGGCTGGAGAACGAAACAGTCCCAGGCTGAGGAGGAGCACCAATTAAAGCAGAAAAGATCTTGTCTTTTTGTGTATAGCTATTCAATTATTTCTATACCATTTATTCAAAGACTCATCTTTTCTCACTGATTTGAAATATGTTGTTATCAGGAACTAAATTTCCAATGTGTTTTTCCCCATTTTTTAAAAACATTTTCTTCTAACTGGCTTACCTATTTCAAGCAACAAAAATTGGTTTTAATTATGAAATACTGATGTCTAACTCTATTACTGATAGGGTTAGGGTTTTCTCAGGCTTGTTTCTATTTTTTTTCCAAATCAACATGTCAATTCTCTTATCTAATTCTAGGGGGGAAAAGATGGTTCTATTGTGTGGGGATTGTATTCAATTAAACTATTTTAGGAAAACAATGACATCTTTATGATATGAATCTTCCTAGGCAAGACCATAATATGGTCTTGCATCCACTTTGATGTGCTGCAGAACAGTTGTCTTTTTCTTGTCTTTTTAATTTTTTTTTTTAAATGTGTGCTGTTATTTGTATTTGTTTACATGGTTTTGGGGGGAGGTATCTTCTTTGACACTATTCCTCCTACTGCTGAATAGTTTTTGTTTTTATAAATTGAGGGTCTGGTCTTTATATGTTCATTTCATAAGTTATACACTATGAAGTTACTTTGTGTGCAGAAGTATTTCCATTGATTATTTTCAGCTTTCTAAATATAAAATATTATGTGATCTGCAAAAAATATATGGTTGTATTTTTTTCTTTCTGTGTCTTACAACTAACTGCTTTCACTTGTCTAATTGAATTCGTTCATGTATCCAACACAAAGTTACACAACAGTAAAAAGAGTGGCCCTTTGTGTCTTGTTCCCCAAAACTTTGATTTTTTTGTTGGAGGAAAATAAACTATGTTGCAAATGCAATCTACAATTTCCGTTCCACTGAGTACATTTAACATGAGTGGATGTTAAATTCTGTCAAATACCTTTTGTTATCAAAGGAGATAATTACAGGATTTTTCTGCTTAGCTCTCCTAATAAGTGGATTACGTGAATGTATTTTTTACTACTGAGCCACCTTGGTATTCATGAAATAAATGCAATTTTTTCATGGTTCATTATTTTTTACTGTTCTGTTGGTTTGATTTTTCATTGGTAATATCACATTTGTTAATTTATATCAATATTCATGAGTAAAACTTGGCAGTAGTTTTGTATTTTTTGTGTAATCTTTATCAGTGTTTAAGAAAAATAACAATCTTTTAAAATGGAAATTGTCATTTATGTTTGGAATAGTTAAGTAGCACTGGCATTATTTAATCTTAAAAAAAAAAAGAAAGAAAGAAAGAAAGAAAGAAACAACTTGAGCTTAGTCCTTTCTTGGTGAAGACTTACATGACATTTAACAATTTTGTCTATTTCTTTTACCATAATTAATTTGTTTACTTATTTTCTCTACAAGATTACACAAGGGGCATCTGGGTGGCTAGGTCCATTAAGCATCTGCCTTCAACTCAGGTCATATCCTATGGTCCTGGGATCCAGCCCCAGGTCAGGTTCCCTGCTCAGAGGGGAGCCTGTTCTGCCTCTCCCTATGCTGCTCCCCCTTCTTGTGCTCTCTCCCCTTCTCTGTCAAATAAATAAATAAATAAAATATTTTAAAAAAAATTCCATTTGGGGAAGCTTCACTTTTCCTAGAAAAAAATTCCTTTGCTCTATATTTTCAAATTTGCATAAAGTTGTACAAATGGGGTACAATTAAAATTTGTTCTCTAATTTTTTTCACCCCTTTTCACGTCTAATTTAAGTATCTGATGAGGTTAATTACTATTTGAACTATTCTGCTGTTTTTTTTCTAAGAACTTTTGGATTTATAGAACATGTCCACTGTTTTTCCCTCTTATGTCCATTACTGTCAGTTTTTATCTTTATTAAGGGCTGACCTCTGCTTTCTTTAGGTTTATTCTGCTTTTCTGTAACCACTTCTTTTTTTAAAGCTGTCTAAATCTTAACAAGTTAATAAATGAAACTTAATTGTATCATGACTACAAGTATGTGTGATTGTTTTGGATCTAGAATGTCAGAGAGGTCTACCTGATGAGGCATAAGCATTTCCCTACTCCAAGCTTAAAAAGCAGAACCCGCTCGGGTCTTGGTCAGCGACGCATGTACCCGTCTACTTGATCACAGGCCTTGAGCACAACACTGTAAGGTCTCTGTAGCCATAAAAACTGCCTTACCCCATTCAGGTGACCAGCCCAGGGGAGAAGTGGTTGGTATCTGGAGAAACCCTAAAGCAGTTCTCTGCATGAATTGAAACACTGTGTGTTACTTCCTTGAACCAGTGCATGGACTGCATTCTACAGTGTTTTTGAAACTTCTGTCTTCCTGAGTGGTCATTCTGGTTCCAGGGAATCCCTGTCCCCCCAGTCTGTGCTGCCCTGAGTCCTAAGGATGTCTCCCCTCAGCCACCATCACTGCCAATCAGGAGAGCCCCCACTCAGTCCTTACGGAGTGAGCTTGAGCCCAGATTTGCTTGTAAGTGAATATTCTCTTCCTAACCCTGAAAACAGCTCAAAAGAGAGGGGAAAGTTGAATGAAAAGTGTAAAGAGAGCTCCCATAAGGCTTCTGCAGAATTATATCTTGCCCTTTGAATAGCACAGGTACCACTAATCAGCAGAATGCACTGGAGGATAAATTTAATAAAATCTGAAAATCTACATTTGAATGATACTGTGAATAACTGACATTACTCAAAGAATAGTCAAATGACAACTTTTTTCCACATTAATATTTCTCAGGGAAGAAGACAAAGCAGGAGGAAGAGGAAGAGGGACGGGAGCAGGAGGGGTAAGAGGAAGGACAAAAGAAGAGTCCTAGGGCTCCAAGGAGACAAAACTGTTATCCTTCATTTTGACAAAATGAAAAGAAATTCCATTTATATGTGTCATTTAGATGGAAAACTAACATAACTTCTACAATTGGATTTTTTTTTTAAGATTTTATTTATTTATTTGACAGAGATCACAAGTACACAGAGAGGCAGGCAGAGAGAGAGGTGCGGGGAGGCAGGCTCCCAGGGAGCCTGATGTGGGGCTCGATCCCAGGACCCTGGGATCATGACCTGAGCTGAAGGCAGAGGCTTAACCCACTGAGCCACCTAGGTGCCCCAATTTTTTTTTTCATTTCTTATAACTCATATACATAGAATAGTGAATATTCCAAATAAAGAATTTGAAAAATTCTTTACTTTGTATAATGAAGAAAATTAAAATTACCAGTACTCAACAACAAAAAAGATCAATAGTAAATATTTGTTTTTTTCCCTACTTTTCCATCAAAGATCATTAATATAAAACTGGCATTACATACACTATGTTACATATTTGCTTACATACCACAAGAACTTAAAATGATTTTTCATTTATTATATAAAGAGAAATTTAATGTATCACTAAAATTTATCAAATATTGCAATGACTACATTCCACTGCATAATTTTCAGCTGGTTCTCTAAGGTGTACGAGACAGTACTTTCTGTACACAATGTGGCTTCACCTCATTTTGAGTAATTACAGCTCTTTAGTATGTTTTTGGTGATTGTATTGACTAGGATTTTCAAATCAACATTTAGCAACATGTATAATTATTGATAGGAAGCTTGTTATATTCCTGATATTACTGAAATGGTTCTTGAGTTTTACCATTAGTATTCTCTTACTCCTGAATTTATGGCATGAATTTGCATTGCATTTTGCAAAATTTCTTTACTGTATTTATGATTAAGATGGTGATACTTATTTTATTAAAGTAGTTAATTTATATCAGGAATACATTGCCTAATTTTCTGGCAGATTTTTGCAATTCTGGAATAAGTCCTACTTGACTATTTTTTTTATGAAACTTCTATTTTCAGAATTCAGATTGGTTTAAAGCTTACCATTTAAAAGATATCTAATTATAGGAAATACTATGTAATTATCGACGTATACATGTATTGCATTACAAAATTAAATCCATTAAGTTTTATAAATAAAACTCAGCTTATGGAAAACTTGTTTGGCTACAAGGTCTGTTTCCCCTCTGAAATAATTTATGAACACTGCTGATCAGGTGCTTTAATGAACACTCTTTTCCAAAAATTGGCTTCCTAAGGCTGAAAAAAAACTCTATAAACTGCTTTCTCAAATGGTTCACAATGAGTCCCCAAGTAATTATAAGGTCGTAGTACTATCCTTATTTTATAGCTAAAGAAACTGATAATCACAGAGAAACTGTTGAATTGTCAAAGTTAAAGTTGGTTTTGCAAAGATTTGGCAAGTGCTTTCCTTTTTTTTTTTTTTTTTTTTTTTTTTTTAATTTTTTATTTTTTATAAACATATATTTTTATCCCCAGGGGTACAGGTCTGTGAATCACCAGGTTTACACACTTCACAGCACTCACCAAATCACATACCCTCCCCAATGTCCATAATCCCACCCCCTTCTCCCAAACCCCCTCCCCCCGGCGGGAAATACAAATCAAAACCACAATGAGATATCACCTCACACCAGTCAGAAGTGCTTTCCTTTTTGTTCAACTTGCTTTACTAGACCAGGTGGTTTGTGCCTTGGTTTCTGGGGTTGCATTGGTCAGCAAAGCCAAAGGTCAGGACGAGGACAGTCACTTCTGCATTTGTCCATCACTGCACCTGATTATAAAGACCTCTTGTGCATAAAGACCTCTGCTTTCTTTCCAACTCTCAAATCTTGCACAAATCCCTTTCCCAGTCAGCCAGAAATGTATAAGAAGGTTCTAGAAAACAATTCCCAGTTTAACCTATTTGATAATAAGACAATGTAGCACAATGGCTAAACTTAAGAACTGGATATCATCCTAGTTGACTGCTTAATTTGAGAGTTGAAGTGTTTGAAGTCACTAAAATCTTAATGATAGGCCATGGTTAAAGAATATGCAAAACAAAACAAAACAATTGCACTACTGGGTATTTACCCTAAAGATACAAACGTAGTGATCCAAAGGGGCACGTGTTTATAGCAGCAATGTCCACAATAGCCAAACTATGGAAAGAACCTAGATGTCCATCAACAGATGAATGGATCAAGAAGATGTGGTATATATACACAATGGAATACTATGCAGCCATCAAAAGAAATGAAATCTTGCCATTTGCGACAACATGGATGGAACTAGAGCGTATCATGCTTAGCGAAATAAGTCAAGCGGAGAAAGACAACTATCATATGATCTCCCTGATATGAGGAAGTGGTGATGCAACATGGGGGCTTAAGTGGGTACGAGAAGAATAAATGAAAGAAGATGGGATTGGGGGGAGACAAACCATAAGTGACTCTTAATCTCACAAAACAAACTGAGGGTTGCTGGGGGGAGGGGGTTTGGGAGAAGGGGTGGTATTATGGACATTGGGGAGGGTATGTGTTTTGGTGAGTGCTGTGAAGTGTATAAACCTGGTGATTCACAGACCTGTACCCCTGGGGATAAAAATATATGTTTATAAAAAATAAAAAATTATATTAAAAAAAAAACCACTTGTTGGGTATTATAATATTCTCTTGGATTCAGAAAATCCTTTATACTAATGCATCAGGGACATTACCCTAATTATAGTAATTATGGCTATATTATTGAAAACAGTTTTAGTTAATCAGGTTAAAAATAACATTGTAAAACTGAGATCTAAAAGTTTAATCCTTTCCAAAGAAATACTCTAAAAAATTACTTGTATGGATAAAATAGTATCAAAAAGAAGGTAGGTAACTAATGTTATTAAAGCTTTATTACAGAGATATAATTCTCTCAATTTAAGACTCTATAACTGTTTTACATAGTCATTTTCATAATTAAGTATTAGGGAAACAATTGCCTATTTCCTGACTTGAAATTCTGCACTATTTATTAAAATGTCTCAATATTGGGAAATTTGTCACTCAATTTAAAAGAAGAATGCAGCACTCCAGATAGCAATACTTGGAAATATTACATCCAAACAGAAGGTTAATAATGTATTACTTTTTTGAAATGTTAATTTAAAAATAAGCACAGACCATTTTCAGACAGAGGAACCAATTTTCTATGTTTCCTGCTGAAAGAAAAGAGTTATGCTCTGCACATAAATGGGTTAGTAGATTACTGAATTAATCTTTTATATGTAGTAAAAGTAGGCATTTTTAAGCTGATCTCATGGAAATGAATAGATAAAAATGGACTCATACGAGTTTTACAAACTTAGCTTCAGTTATTCCTGTTAGAAAGGTCCTCCTCCTCCCCACAAACACAAGCACACAAACACATAAATACATACACACAAACATAAAATTCAATGCTTCGAAACAGAGAAGATAGCCAAAATATTGCATATAAACTGAAGAGAATGCATTTCTAGGAAACTAACAAGAGAAAACGATTAATCTTTCACATTTAAACTTCATGTTCTTAACTATCAACTCAGAAGACAAAAAAACAGAGAAAGAAAACAAATTTAAATAGCAAAGAAAAAATGCAAACTTGAAGGTACCTATATTTTTGTATAATTGTGACTTTTTTCTTGGAATATTTTGAATGGTTAAAGATGGTGCTATGGATAGAGTATATTTGTCCAAATTGTTTATCTTGAAGCCTTAACCCCAAAAGTCACAATATTTGGAAGTAGAGCCTTTGGGATGTGATAGGTCAGGAGACTGAGCCTCGTGATGGGACTGGTACCTTTGAAGTGGAGAGTCTATGGTTCTCTCACTCTGTCATGTGAAGACCCAGTGAAAAAAGAGCCATCTGCAAGATGGAAAGAAGTCTTTGCCAGTAATCCAATCAGCTGGTACCTTGACCTCAGATGTCCCAGACTTCAGAGCTATGGGAAATAATTTAACTTGTTCAACCCACCCAGTTTATGTTACTTTATTACGGCAGCCCACACAGATTAAGACGGCTCAGAGGAAACAACCCACGTTTAAATTCAGACTGCATCTAGATCAGATGTCCAGCAAGTGGATTTCAATTTCATTTTAGGATACTAATCTCTTCCAGTCCCTGAGGCAGACTCAGATCCAGTCCTAACTGGCTACCTTTGGTGACAGGCAGCTGGTTAAGGAATCTCTATTGGGCATCCCAGCTGAGTGATGTGATTAAAATCGATAGGGTCCTTGCAATATCTGTCATGGCCTCGAATGCAATGAACCTAGCTGTCGATGGAGCAGGTGCCCACTAGAGACAGAACGTCTGAGGACTGCTGAAGACTTTGTTGTCAATGTCCAAAAGTGCAGTTCCAAAGTAAAAGGTAGATGCTGGCAAAGTTTTAATACAGACAGGGAAGGAACTAGGAGGAACAGGTAGAAGATCATGTGAACTCAGTTCCTGGCAAGAACACTCTAGGCAGTGGCATTGATCTCTCCTGGCATTCACCTAGTAATTTTGTTTGCGACTGAAATGTGCTCTTCATTGGTACCAAGCTCACAGAAGAATGTCTGCTTTAACAATATCTGTCCATTCTGAAAGTAGAGCATTCTTGCCATTTTAAAGTAACTAATGAAAAATGTTCAGTCCGATTCAAAGCTCAGTTATATTGTCTCAAAGTTCTAAAACTACACTTGTCAATTAAAGGGGGAGAAAAGGTGCACCGCTTCTTTTGTGCCTATGATCTTGACAAATTCATGGAAATACTCACTTATACAAAGTTTGGATTCTGGGGCACCTGCGTGGCTCAGTGGTTAAGTGTTTGCCTTCAGCTCAGGTGATGATCCCAGATCCTGGGACCAAGTCCCAAGTCAAGCTCCCAGCTCAGTGGGAGTCTGCTTCTCCCCTCCCACTCAGGCTCACACAAACTCTTTTACAAATAAATAAATAGTTGGGGAAAAAAAAAAAGTTTGGATTCTTGGAGCTCAAATTGGGCATTTCAGCCAAACTATCTTGATCCTTTGTACTATTAGGTATAGTAAGTATGTAGGAAAAACCTCTAAACTACTTGAAGCACGCATTTTTGGGATGACACTTGTGAAATAGTAAATAAATACATAAATTACAAATAGGAAAAAGCAGATTTTGGTGATAATTAGAAAAAATTAATTTCCTTTTTTTTAACCTACATTCTCAGTAATGATATACAGGTTTTTGTCCTATATTTGAATGCATGTCCATGACGATTATTTTACTTTGCATCATATGTCTATCCTTACTCTCCCGATAACTGAATAAGACTGAATTTTGCTACTGATTAATAAAAACAAAAATAAGTACTTCTCTAGGACAAGAGCAGTTTTCTAAAAGAAATTATGACCAAGAAAAATAAAAATTAAATAATCACAGTTACAATGAAGGGTTTAATTTGAACCTTTGGGAAGTATTACTCTTTCAAAATCTATGAAATACATTTATTAGAATGATAGTTTTACAAAGCTGTTTGTCACAGAGAACAAAAAATCTCTCTGTGAAAATCACTAAAAATCATTTTAGTGTGTTAGCATTTAGGAAAATCTTTGCTGGAAAATGACTCATTTAAACAAAAATATTTAAATAATAGTGTATTATAGTGACTTGTCCTACTAATAAAGGGATTTAATATGTGTTAATTATAACATTTATGAAAGCCTCATGATTTATGTAAGAATTTTGAAAACTATTAACTGCCACTTTCAAAAACTCTATTTTGCTAATTAGGAGTAATTAGAATGGCAATAGCTATGTCATATTGACTGAACTGCTAAAGTTTACAATCTTGCCAAGTTTCATTAAGAGTATTCTTTCACTGATACAAATTATGGACATACAACAAGAAGCAATGAGCTTGAGATAATCTTATCAAGATTTAACTAAGCAATTGTTTCCTTATATCAGTAAGCCACAAATATATCTATAGTCTAGTTCTTATGAGTTTATTATGTTTAGGGAATAAAGTGGTTTAAAGTTTTCTATCTTCGTAAGTCATTATGGCATACCATTAAACATATTAGCCCAGGGCAAGAATGCTATTTCCTTGTATTAGATTAGTCTACAGTAGATTGCTATGTTAGAGACTGTGCACCAGCCTTAAAAATAGTGTAACAATTAGTTATTCTTGTTGAATGATCTGGAAGGGTGTAGAACATTTTTTTGTACAAACAGCCATTCAATTTCAACATTACTAATTCCTTCAGGTCTGGAGAAATTAGATAATTTAGCTAGTTCTATTAAAGGATAATAAGAGAGTACTTTATGCCTTGGTCGTATAACACCCAATTTATAAAACTAATTTGGTAAGAATATGATTTTATTTTTACAGGTGTCAAGGTGGCTGCTTCTGGCATAGTTTCATAGTCAGAAACATTTTATGCGCCCACAATAATATCTCGTAAAAAATTAGGTCAGCGTTTAAAAACCAGATTTTACCCAAAACACTAATTGTAGCATCTCTTGACCACGTATAATATATGGTAACTCATTACCCACAAATACGGAAGTAACTGGGGAACATTTTCCTGTTTCAGATGGCACAGGCATTGATATTTAAAATAATATTTTCCCATAATTTGTTACTCATAAAGCACACAAACATGTATATGTTCTAGCTATTTCCCTCATTATGTTGTGCTTGGACTTTGTAGACATTTAGCTTGTAACTCCTGCAATACAGCTAGAAATAGATACACACACACACACACACACACACAAACACACACCCTGTAATTGCTGGAATCACAAACTAAGTGTCATTATCACACACTTATGTATGTGTATATTTATTTCTGATGGTTTATAGAGATGCAAATAAAAATAAAGTCTCTGAAGAAGAAGGATAAGGACTCTGGTAAAAATAGAATTTTGTGTGCTTGTTTATAATTTTATGAGACCTACTCTTCATTTGTCAGGAAATACCAATAATAAGTTTGGCATTTGAAGAGAGCTGACAGAGTTTCTCAAAGGGTTTTAGATACAGTTTGTCAAAAGTAAATTGGAATATCCTTTTTGGTTTGATCTGAAGTTGACATTCCTTCAGGCTCACTGATTTCAATTTCTCCAAACATGCCAGCCCAAGACCAAATGTAGGGGCTTTTCATAGTATTTTTAGCAAATTAAAGAAACCGTCATTCAAAATGCAAAGGATTAAACCCCAGAATGTCAACCAAGTGATGGCCTTTCACAGTTGTATGTACATTAAAATGCACGGCAGAAAATGATAACCATCTTTATTAACAGAAAGGTACCAAAAAAAGAGGCCTATTTGTGACAAATACCCCTTCCTGCAACTTTAATACTGAAAATTAGTATCATAATGTGAAGAAACAGATGTCATTTATTTCATAGTGGAATGAGAAGGGGGCTCAGAGTCCAAAAGGTATCCGCTCTACTAGTTGGGATGTAATGATTAGATCAATAAAGGTCCAGCTAATCCCAAGCAAAACTGATCTAATTTAATCTGGCAGTTTGTTTCCAAAGGAAAATTCTTTTCATTTACAAATCAAAACACCGCATCTGCCATCTGTTTTACAATTTATCTAATACTTTCATTTAAAATCCCCATTTGATTCAATCTTCTCAATTTTTGGATGTATTTATTAGGCTAAACTAGGAAAACAATGTGAGATTTTCAAGCAGAACACAAATAAGTTGCCTATCAGTCTTTGTTCTCTCCTTAGGGGATCCCAACAACCGGGCATTTGGAATATTCAGAACACTGATTGTTGAATTATGGTGATCCTCTGTGTTGTTTTTTTTTTTTAAGATTTTATTTATTTATTTGACAGACAGAGATCACAAGTAGGCAGAGAGACAGGCAGAGAGAGAGGGAGGAGGAAGCAGGCTTCCCGCCAAGCAGAGATCCCGATGTGGGGCTCGATCCCAGGACCCTGTGATCATGACCTGAACTGAAGGCAGAGGCTTTAACCCACTGAGCCACCCAGGCGCCCCCTCCTCTGTGGTTTTTGAAAAGTGAATTTACCTCTCTGGATTTCAACCACCTCAATGTCAAAATGAAAATTTGAATTAAGTAGCCTGACCATTTCTTCCATTCTAAAATTCTATGTTTTAATTATTCTAAGGTAGCTAGCTGACTGGCTTGGAGGAATCCATTTGAATCACAAAAACTAAAAGAACCTGGATGTTCAATATGGCATTGTTTTTCCTCCTAGCCTGCATACCCACATCATCATTATAGCTGGAGTTTAATCAGCGTAAATCACAAATATGGTAAATGGATTCACTTTCTATTGTTTTTATAACAAATTAAGACAAATTTAGGTGGCTTACCTCAAGACATATTTATTACCTCGTAGTTCAGGACATCTGAAATTCAAAGTTAGTCATCCTAATCTAAAGTCAGGGTGTCTGTTGGGCTGGTTCCTTTTGGAGACAGAGGGGGTGAGTCCATTTCACTGTTTTATTCAGCTGTTGGGGCCACCTGCCTTGCTGGGTTTATGGAAACTTCCTCTATCACTACACCCTCTGGCTGGCATTGCCCTTTCTCCTACTGTGAAAGCTAATTTTCCTATCTCCTGATGATATAGGATCCTTGTCATGACACTCCTCACACCTGGGTAATCCCGGTGAATATATGTCCTATTCTCACTTCCAAATCCTTAACTTCAGCATATCTGTGAAGTTTTCTTTTTCTTATGCAATGTGTCATATTCCCAGATTCCAGAGATTGGGACATGGACAAGACTGGGCAGCCATTAGTCAGCCCATCACATGTGGGACTAAAACAGTGTTCGGGTCCTTCCAGTGTTCAAAGCTGTAAAACTCTCTTCAGGAGTTAATTATCTTAACAGTCTTCTAGCTCCTTTTATACACTGTCATTGTTCCACTGGGATTTCCAAGAACTTGAAACATGATCCTAAAATGGACTCAAACCACTGTCACCACTTCTATCATTAGCTTCAGAAGTAAGCAGTGTGCACAAGGACATAAGAAATTCAACAGCTGCTTTTTCTCAGGCAGTTGTTCTCACTGTCACAAGAACAAGCACAGCTCTGAGGATTTTTCAACTTAAATTAGCTTTGCCTATTACAGAACTTCATGTAAATCATATGTCATTGACATAGCTTACTCATCTAGCATAATATCTTTGAGACTACTTCACATTGTGCATATGAAGAGTTGGTTCATTTTTATTGACTAGTAATCCATTAAATAAATACACTGAGGTTCATGTAACCATTCTATTTATTGATGGATATCTAGACTGTCTAATTTTTGGCTTTTATGAGTAAGTCTATTACAGACATTCTGGTAAATTTTATTTAAATGTTTTTAAAAGGAGTAAGTGGATATAAGAAGAGGTTTATGGTTAGTTTTATGAGAAATTACTGACTTTTTTTTCCCTAAAAGTTTTTAACCCTTCTAACAACCCATTCCACAGAGACATTCCTCATCCTTTGCAACATCTGGCAACATTTGTTATTACTACCAGTCATTTAAATGTTAACTCTCTTAGTGGTTGTGTATCTTTACCTCTTAGTGTTTTTAATCACATTTCCCTTGTGACTAGAAAAGCTGAGGCACTGCTTTGTGTGTTTCTTAACCATTTAGATGTCTTCATTTGTGAAGTATATTACAGTATTTTGGATATGTTTTTGGAGCACTTATTTTGTTACCACTGAGTAGTCTGAAAAACTCTCATTTAATATATGGGAATCTATAGACTAAAAGAAAAAAGATACACCATATAAATTCTAATCAAAAGGAGAATGGGATAGCTATGTTATTATCAGTTCAGTTTAGTTCTGGATAAGAAATATTTTAACAGAGGATATAGAAACACTATACCATGATAAGAGTATCCATTCACCTAGAACACAAAAATGAACCGGCAAGTGCACACAGGAAAAAAATTTTTTTTGTGACTGTGGATTGGGCGAGATTCATTGAACACACCAAAAAAGTAATTTATTTAAAAAAACAAGATAATCTTAGAATGTTGATTATAGAGGGATGCTGGAGTAGTTAACAGAAATTAATATATAAATGTCAGCTGCTATCTTATACAATAATGAATGATTAAAATTTTATATTAAAAGCTCAGTACATGAGCACCAACAGCAGTAAAAAAGAAATACGGAAGTGTAAACACGCAAGGTGAGGAAAATTACAAAACTATGATGAATGAAATCAAAGAATATATAAATAACTGGAGAAATATGCCACATTTATGGGTAAAAAGACTTGATATTGTCAATTCTTTCCAATTTGATCTATATCCAATGCAATGAGAATCAAAAATCCCAGTAAATTTTATGATCAATATTAATTAATTGATTCAAAAATTTTATCTAGAGGAAGGACCCAAAGTGGCCAGCAGGATATTGAAGGAGAAGAACAAAGTTCGCAAAATGACACTATTCAACTTCAAGGTTTACTGCAAAAGTACAGAAATCCAAATAGCATGGCATTGATGAACAAACAAACAGATCAAAAGAAAAGAATAAAAAGCCAGAAAGAGACTCAAACAATTATAGACAACTGATCTAGAAGAAACAAGCAAAGTCAATACACTAAAGGCTTGTCTTTTCAACTAGATGGTCCTGGAAAAATTGATATCTACTTTCAAAAAAGAGAAGAACCTAAACCAGATCTTACACATTTAACAAAAATTAATACAAATGGGATTATAGATCCAAATGTAAAATACAAAACTATAAAACTCCTAAAAGATAACACAGGAGAAAAATGTAGGTGGCCTTGGGTTTGGGGATGACTTTGTAGATATAACACCAAGGCAACATCTACAGGAAACAAGTCAATAAGTTGGATTGCATTAAAGTGAAAAACTCTATGGAAGACAGGTAAGAGGATGAGAAGGCAAACTATAGTGTAGGAGAAAATGCTTGCAATGCATCTATCCTAAAGGAAGATACCCCAAATATACAAAGAACTCTTTAAAAACAACAAGAAGTAAATAATTGAAAAACAAGTAAAAAAGATCTAAATGTTGACCTCACCAGGTGGCAAGGAAGCATATGAAAAGATGCTCCAAGTTACAAGGCATTAGGTAATATAAATGTAAACAAGGAGATGCCACTAAATACCGATTAGTAAAAGCAGTATTTAAAACAATGACAATACCACATGCCAGTGAGAGTGTGGAAGACAAAAGCTCTCCTACAATCTGTGGAGCATTCAGTTGGCATAAGACACCTAGAACCCACACAACATTCACTGCTTTGCTCACGGCAGGAGGTTCCAAATCAGCCACAAAACTTGAGAGAGAAGAGAAGTTGCATCTTCCTTCTCTACCAAGGAGAGGAAAGGAACAGCCACCATGTTTGTCAATTTATTTTCGTTTTCACCAATACCCACACTGCTGCGAGTTACACACATACTGCAAAGACACACGTACGCAGCACCCACAGACACACGGACATTGGAACGCAGCCACTCCAAATGCTGATATATTAATCATCCGTATTAAAAACTTAGTATTTCGACTAATTCCAAGTTGATAAATATTAATATACATTTAAATATTTGGAGTCAAATTCCAAGGTCACAATATAATTTCAAGGTTAAATTAGAAGTTTGGTTGGTAAATATGAACTCATTTAATATGATTATATTAATACATATCATAATAATTAATAATTATAATATATTATATAATATAAACATAATTGTATTATACATGATATAATTATATTATAATATAGATTATATATGTTTAATATAATTATGAAAACACTTAAATATTTGGAGTCAAATTTCAAGGTCAAAGTCTAATTTCAAGTTGAAATTGGAAGTCTAGTTGGTAAATATGAGTACAGAATGAGGAGGTTTGACTAAATGGTCTTAACGAATCATCTCAGCAAAATCTGGCCATCTGTTGCACAGAATGCATTGTTCAGACATATAATTTACAAGCATGGATCCTAGAATCTTCTCCCATGGCGAATGGTAAAGATACATTCCCCACTCTGAAGGTTTTACACTCTTTGCCTGCATAAACAGGTTGAACTCTTCTGTTTATGTTGACAGCATGCAAGACTCTGGTCTGCAGAAAGAATTGCTTTCAGAAGGCAAACTCTTGCATTCTTTGTCTATTCCACTGCTCAGTTGGCCTGAAGAAGCCTTCAAGAGGTGATCCACATCCTTTCACAAGTGAGTGTTCCAGAAGGTCTAGTGTCCCAGGATCAACTAACTTCTTACTTGGGGACAAAGGCAGGCGAAGGGCTCTTTCTTTCAAGTATGTAAGTTCTAAGAACGTTAATACATCTCCAAATTGAATAAAACTTCCTGAATTTCAAACAGGCATGAGACTTAATCTTTTCTCTTTCATTTTTCTTTGTATTTCTGGATAGTACTGGAAAGCAATATAATTCAAAACTGTACTGTAGAATACATTACTTTTTTCCTTCATAAATCATTAACAATACCGTTCTAACTTTTTGAAATTAAAATTTGTTTTAAGTTGCAACAAATCAAGTCTCTTGTGAGAAAAAAAATGCATTTAGAGAGTTTAAATTATAACAAAAATCTGACTATAATCTTTAAAAACAATTTAGGAATAGGACACGGCTGAGTTTTATAAAAGGAACTAAATATGCCACAAAACACATAGGGACTTTTTTATGGTGTTATGTAGAGTAGAAAGGAACTATATGTATATAGTTATATATAGTTATATGCAGATTATTTTTCTTATTAACCTCTAGGATAGGCAGAATAACACATTCAATGTATATTTTATACTTTAAATTATTTTTACATTAACAGAATATTCCACAGTTGAAATTGTCCCTTTAATGCTATACTAAATGTTTTCAGACTTAAAGTTATCCATACTCTGTATGTCCATTTTAATAAGTGTTTTTTTTTTAAATTTTCATTCAGATTTAATGATCAGAGGTTCCTGAGTGACAAATGACTTCCCTTCTTTCATATCTCTGACAATGTCAAAGTCAGAAAGTATTCAGTCTAGATGCTGATGTTGCAGGAACAAAATTTATGTTGACATTGCACTGCCAGAACATTTTGTTTCCTCTATGGAAAGAGAATCATTTAAAACAATTTTCTGTTGGCTGGGCATTATTTTTTCTTCCTTTTCTTTTTTGTCTTTTTACTTGATTTTTGTCAAGGTTTTTAAGAAAAGAAGGTTATCAGATAATGTCAATATAGTGTTTATTTCAAAGCAGTCCTGCTTTCCAAGGACAGAGTCTTAATTGCCCAGGCCATTTATGTCGATTATAATAATAAGAGATCATAAGATAATTCCTTTCAGCCCAGGGAATGATGTAAGAACAACATCAATTTTCTCACAACACTGTCATTTCTTAGTGTATCCACAAACGGGTTAGCTTGGATTCCAAATAAAACCCTGAGAAGATACTTCGTCATCCATACAGTGAGGTAATAAAAAGTAGCCAACTTTCTTTTTTTTGGTATCTACTTTCGAGGGAACAAAAACTAACCCAATGCAGGGCTGGATAACACCCAAAATACATTCTGACTCTGCAATCATCTTTCTTCCTGGTGCGTCTTACTTAGATGAAGACGTAACTAGAGGAAGAGCATAGAAGGAACACAAGCTAAGCTTGCAGAGAAGCCAACTCAGTGTTTTAGGTGAAAGCACCATCCCTCTCCTACTGTCCTCTGTGCCTTTTATGGAATATTGGGTTCACCAGGGCACATGAAGCATTGCTCTCTTCGAATAATATTATACTGTACAGTGTCTATTAGACAACCTAAAATAGAAAACGTTCTTCAATTAGTTATTAAAAATACAAAGAAGTAGTGGACTGAAAGGAAATGAGAGATAACAAAACAGGTTCAAGGATGAAGCTTGAATTTATTTTAAAAATAGTTGTATGTAAAATGAATAAACCTGAAACCAGTTGACCTTCAGAGCATTAGAAGTCAATGTGTCTCCCAACAACATAAAGGAAAGTCAAAGTCCTGCATTATCATCTTTTATCTGAGCTTTCCGGTATGTGCAGATCCACCCCTGACCTCTTATACATGAAGTCACTGCTACCACTTTATACAGTTTCACATATTTTATTTGATTTTGTATTCTTGCACAAATAGGCATTTAATGAATTTCAAATTTACTGGGAATACAGAGGGAAAAATTATTTCACTTGTTATTATAATCTCTTTGATCTGCGTACCTGAGATCTACCTTCAAAGCATACCATGAATTCACTCTCTTCTCTTCATCTCAACTGTTACCACCCAAAGAATCATTGCTTCTCCAATGGAGAATTATGGTTCCTGAGTGCACAAATTAAGTATTAATACAGAACATACATTGTTAATGATGTTTTATATAACATATATTAATATGTAGTTTATACATACACATAAGTAAAACTTTTCAGACTTTCAGGTACAAATCCATTCTCCCACAACCAGTATAATTATCTTTAAAAATATAATTTTGGTCACATCATGTACAAGCACACATAATTTGAGAGGCTTGCAGCTGTATTAGTAGTAACAATATGCACACACTGCATATTATTCAGGTCAGAGTACCATGTGATCTCACTCTGGTTTTATCTCCATCCTGATCTTGGGTAACCTCCCTGTTCACCTGTTTGTGCCAGTTCTTTTTTTTTTTTTTTTAAGATTTTATTTATTTATTTGACAGACAGAGATCACAAGTAGGCAGAGAGGCAGGCAGAGAGAGAGAGCCCGATGTGGGGCTCGATCCCAGGACCCCAGGACCATGACCTGAGCCAAAGGCAGAGGCTTTAACCCACTGAGTCACCCAGGCGACCCAGTGCCAGTTCTTTTCTGAGTTTAGAATGTCAAATGTCAAGTTGAGCCCAGTGCAAAGACCTTCCAACACTCACATTCCCTACCAGGAATATTGTTTCTGGACTCTCCATGCTGAGACAACCTTATTCTTTAGCTCACAGATTAGGTACCACCTTTTTTCAAGAAGTTTTTCTGACCAGGTCCCCTTGGTCAATCACAGAGGCAGAATTTTCCAATGTAATTCATAAAATTTACCACAATTTGTAATTATATACATGCATATCTTTCTTGGCATTTTTATTTTATGACCCTTACCACCAAACATTCAACTGAGCCTGGGTCTTTCCTGAGGCAAACTCTTGAGGTTGTATTTGTTTGTTTATTTTACTGTTTAGTACCTATCCATAAATTATTTCAGGAGGACACTTTCCTTTTCCGAGGAGAGGAAATAACAGAGACTTGTTATAATCGTGTATTTCACTAAAGGTGAAAGTCAAGGCAGTTTCCATACAACATAAAAAATTTAGAGGACAAACATCACTGTCAAATACTTAGCTCCCAGGTTATGAGCTATCTGCAACTAAGTACAAATGAACTAAATTTAAGACAATGGAAGGGTTATTATGTCGATTCCAGCATCAGAGTCCAGGATGTAGGAAAAAAAGTCCCTTTTTTTATATGTTACCATTATTTTTGTTTCTAGTCATTTATTGATCCATGTGCTTTGTGTTATGTCATGATTTTCAGTATACTACTATGAGTTATTTGCTTGATTTTTAAGTGTGAAAAATTTAAAAGTAGATTTTAGAAAAGGAACTATTGTAGGGTCAGGTACATGACTACCTTCTCTTTGAAAATAAAATAAAAATGTACATTTACAGGGACACCTAGGTGGCTCAGTCAGTTAAGTGTCTGCCTTTGGCTCAGATCATGGTTTTGGGGTCCTGGGATCAGGCCCCACAGTGGGCTCCCTATTGAGCTGAGAATCTACTTGCCCCTCTCCCTTTGCCCCACCTTAACCCCACTCTTTCTCTCTCTCAAATAATAAATAAATAAATAAAATCTTTTTTTTAAGTATGTTTACAAATAAAAAAATAAAAATAATGTAAAATTAATAAAATAAAATATAAAATAAATTTAAAGGAACATTTTTCACATTCCATTTGTAAGCTCCTGGTAAGCCTCTGATTCCTTTCTGAATTCACTGCAGATATCAAGGAACTAAAATCTTAAGATGTTTTAAAAGTCATTGAACTTATAGGTATTTCTTTAGATGCTCTCTCAGTTCACTCATAGTAATCTTTATTTTTACTTAGGAGATGGAATTCTATATAACTATACCTCAAACATCTGAAACTTACTGCTGAGAGTTGACATATGTTAGGACTGTACTGTCCATACCAGGAAGACCACGTGCTTCAATAAGAAGTCATATTACTGAAGTTAAAGAGACTTAGGATTTTGCCTTGATTAACATTTTGACTATAGAGTGTTATTGGTTTTCATGATGATGCTAGTCTTGTTTTGATCATCCCACTAAATATTCTGCCCCTGTGAAGAGCACCAGTGTGGATTAAACAACAATCATGCTGACACTGGACACAGTGGACAGGGGATCAGGAGGAAAACTCTCCATACTATGGATGTGGCATCTTCCAATCCAGCTAGCAGCATTGGACTGCCGAGAAGTGACTTCCTGCCCCTGCAGGTAGCTCCAATACAGACAGCAAGACTCCCCTGGCCCCAGGGAGCCAGTGGATGAAATTTAGGTGTCCACAGGCCTAGTTTCTTGCCCCTCAACCCCTTCTGATAGCACCAGGTGCAGGAAAGGTTACTTTGCTCCTGTGGGCAGAGCCAGTAGGGACCCTGTGGGAACCCTAGCAGCAGCCTAAAGATGAAGGAGATGAGAGGAGCACCTGAAGGGTTTTGAAAATGAAATTTTCACTGGACCAGTAGCCCGTAAAATGAGTCCAGGACCTACAGGCCAATCTAATCAGAGTGACTACCTCCTGAAATGGGGATTTGGTAGGATCTAGAGTCTCCTAACCTAATATCAAAAATACCCAGGATATAGTAAAAAAAATCATCTGTCACACCAAAGATGAGGAAAACAATAACACAAATTAGAAAAATCAACCAACAGAAGAAAACACTGAGATGAATCACATGTGTGACTTATCTTGAAGGATTTTAAAACACGGTCATAAAAAAAGGGCTTCGCTGATCAATAACTGGTCTCAAAAGAAATAAAAAACTGACAACCATTTAAAAGAAACAGAAGACTGAATAGAAATTAGAGAACTGGAAATAAAATTACAGAAATAAAAATCTCACCAGATGAGGCTGATGACAGAATAAATATGACAGGAAGGAACTGGTGAGCTGGACACGGAACAAGACCCATCATTCAGTCTGAAAACAGACAGGAGCGAACCATGAGAGCAGAAAGGAACAGAGGGGTGGTGGCCTGTGGGATAATGACAAGACAACTGATATTGTATCATCGACATCCCAGAGGGAAGGGGAAAGAGTGGGGTTGAGAAAGTTTCAGGAAATATGGGTTGAGTTTTTCCAAAACTTGACAGAAGACACACACACATATATATTAATTGACAGAATCCCCATCAGAACACAAACCTAAAGAAATCTGCAATAAGAGATACAACAGTTAAAACTTCTGAAAACTGATAGCAAAATTAAAATCATGAAAGCAGCCAAAGAAAAGCAACACATTACTTACAGGTAAATATCCATACTAATGTCAATAGATTTCTAATCTAAAATCTTAGATCCAAAAGAGACAATGTTTTTGTTGTCTGAAACATTTTTGTTGTGCTGAAAACAATATTTTGTTGTGCTGGAAAAAAAAAAAGATGAAATGATTCCTGCAGATTTTTATCTAGAGGAAATACTATTCAGGAATGAATACGGAGATACAGACATTCTTGGGTAACAGAAAGCTAAGAGAATTTTCCACTAGCAAACATAGCACTAAAGAAAAGTTAAAGGAAATACTCAAAATGGGAAGGAAATGGTAACACAAGACAGTTTGGAATTTCTGATAGGATAGGAAACAGTGGGACGTGTAAAAATACACACAATACACTTAGTTCAACATGATGATACAGGTAAGGCTGGAAGTATAAGAATGGGAAAAGTAATGGGGAAAAAAAAACACCAAGAGTGGGTATTTGAATACTGATCTAGTAGACTTCAAAGTAAAATTACAAGGGACAAAGGGTGATATAATATAATAACAAAAGGATCAATCCATCAAGAAGAAATAGTGGCATAGCAATTTAAACCCAGAACTACAAAATATTTGGAACAAAACCAGATACATTTGAAAGGAGGAACAGATAAATCTATAATTATAATTGGAGACTTCACTTTCAGGGAAGACTAGGACCAGCAGACAGAATGTCAGTAAAGTTATAGAAGAAGTGCAAACACTGGCAACAACAAAATGTGACATATAGAACTCTCCCCCCAACAAAAGCAGAAAACACATTTCCTCAAGGATCCATAGAAAATTCACCAAAATAGACATTATCCTCAGTCATAAGACAAACTTCAACAAACTTTACACATTTCAAATTATACAGAGCATATCCTCTAGCCATAATAAAAATACAACTAGAAACCAAAACCAGAAAGAGAACAGGAAAATGTGGAAACACACGGAAAATAAACAACACATTTCTAAATAATGCATGGGTCAAATATAAAGCCTTACAGGACATTAAAAAATACACTGATGAAAACAGAACTACAATATAACAGAATTTATGGGTTATAGTTAAGGTAATACTAAGCAAAAGTTTTATAGAATTAACCATTCACTTTAGAAAAGAGGAAAGGTGGGGCACCTGGGTGGCTCAGTGGGTTAAGCCTCTGCCTTTGGCTCAGGTCATGATCCCAGGATTCTGGGATCAAGCCCCACATCGGGCTCTCTCATATTATTTTAATATGAATATGTTTATACTCATAAATTTGAAAATTAAAAATATTCCCCATGTTAAGCTTACTACTTCTTTAACTACCATCTACCATAATCAATATAGTGTGGTATGGTGGCAACAAGACACACAGATCATTGGCATAGATCAGAGAACCCACAAGGAGATCCACTCAAATACACCCAACTGATTTTTCATTAAGGTGAAACAGGCATCCAGAAGAGGAAAGACAGAGCTTTCAACAAAAAAATTTAACATCTGCAGGTTAAAGAAAAAGTAAATAACCCTACCTAATCCTCACATCTTATAGAAAAATTAACTCACAGTTGGTCTCAGATTTATATTTATATTTAAGATGCAAAACTAGGGTTGCTGGGTTTTGCAGTCAGTTAAGCATTTGACTGTGGGTTTCAGTTCAGGTTTGTGAGACTGAGCCCATCAGGCTCCACATTCAGTGGGAGTCTGCTTGAGATTCTCTCTACCTCTGCCTCTGCCCCTTCCTTGGTTAGGTGACCAACTTCCTTCTGTATGCACGCTCTCTCTCTCTATAAAATAAATAATTTTTTTCAAAGATGTAAAACTAAAAAAAGAACACTTCAGTAAAAAAACAGGAGAAATTCCTCAAATCTAGGGCAAGTGAATTGGTTGTAGACATTATTATTGTTGTTGTTACTATTATTTGGTCTGTGAAAAACTCTGTTAAGAGGGAGAAATGACAAGGTACAGACTGGGGGATAATATTATCATGCCACTTATTTAACATAGGACTTGTGTCCAGAATCTATACAGATCTCCCACAATAGATTCTCCAGAATCTATACAGATCTATACAGATCTTCCACAATGTAACAGGAGGAAGATCTAATTAGAAAATGTATAACAGACATGAACACATATTTTATCAAATGGCAGACAAACATATAAAAAATAAAAGTATATGTTTATAAAAAATAAAAAATTAAAAAAAATGTCCAATATCACTATGCAAATGGAAATTCAGAGTGCAATTAGAAATAATTACACTCCTATCAGAAAGGCTAAATTAAAGGTAATGAGAACACCATATGCTGGTGAGGATGTGGGGAAATGTGATCACCATTCATTCCTAGTGAGAAGGTAAAATGTAACTCTTGGCTACAGCTTAGCACTTTCCTAGCAAATCTGAACATGCAACCACCCATACGACTCAGCAATTGCTCTACTGAAATGTTTATTCCAGAGAAATGAAAACTAATCTGACATAAGTCTCTACATGAATGTTAATAGCAGTTTCCTTTGTGATAGTCCCAACCTGGAAACAACTCAGGCATCCTTCAATGAGTGACCAGTTAAACTGTGATACATCCAAACCATGGAACAGAACATAGATAAGCGAAATGACCTGGACAGATTGCAAGTCTATTTAACACTTAACTTTTTAAAAAAGCAAAAACTGGGACACCTGGGTGGCTGAGTTGGTTAGGTGACCAACTCTTGATTTTGGCTCAGATACGATCTCAGGGTCATGATATGGAGCCCTGCATTAGGGTCCACACTCAGCGCAGAACCTGCTTGAGATTCTCTGTCTCCTTTCCCTTTGTCCCTCCCTCCATTCACATATGCTCTCTCTCTAAAAATTAAACGTAAAGTAAAAATCTTAAAAAATAAACAAGAAATCCTACAAGTTTACATACTCTAGGACTGTCCTTCTGCAAAATTCTTGAAATAACAAAATCACAGAGATGGAGAACAGAATAGCAATTGCCAGGGCTTAGGGAAGGAGCGGGGCAGTGTGTGAGGAAATGAAGGCAAAGTATAGGGAGCTGTGAGGGGATCTATTCTGCACCCTGAATGTACACACATAACTACATTTCATGTGTGTTCACACACCATGCAAATAAGAATGTATGTAAAGTCAGTGAAATATGAATAACCTCGATGTCAGTTTCCTGTTTTTAATATTATACAATAGTTATCGGAGATGTTAATGGTGGATAAACTGGAGGGACAAGGAGCATCTCTGTACAAAACAGTTGCTCCTCGTCAATTTATAATTGTTCCAAATCAAAAGAGAACACATTCACTAAAAAAAGTATATATATATACACTATGTATAAATATATACATATATATGAAATATATATATACACTATGACATGTAAAAATGAGATCAAAGTCTGAGGGTAAAACCTATTATGTCTACAGGAAAATTGAGAAAAAAGTGTTTTAACTTTGGGTCAAACAGAAAGCATAAACCATTAAAAATGATATATTTTGATAAACTAATATTAATTTAAATTTGTATAATTTACTTTTAAAATGATACAGTTATGGAAAGAAAAACATGAAAATGAGATAGAATATATTTAAAATACCTACTGGTAAAGGATCTAATATAAATATAGCACAAGTACTAATATAATAATCTATAGTAACACACATACCTGCACACACATACATATATAGATACATATTTGTTATATTGTTTGTGATATAAATATTTGTGATATTTGTTATATCAAAAATATGTGATGACAGGGGCACCTGGATGGCTCAGTGGGTTAAAGCCTCTGCCTTCAGCTCAGGTCATAATCTCAGGGTCCTGGGATCGAGCCCCACATTGGGCTCTCTGCTCAGCGGGGAGCGTGCTTCTCGCTCTCTGCCTGCTGCTCTGCCTACTTGTGATCTCTGTCTCTTTGTCAAACAAATAAATAAAATCTTTAAAACAAAATGTGATGACACTTTAACCAAAAAGAAACAAGTAACAGATAATGAGGTGAAAATATATTGAAAATAATTAATGATTAAGGTAAAGGAAATTGAAGTCACTATTAGATACCATTCATACCTATCAGAATGGCCAAACCACACCAAAACCAAACAACCAACAACTAAAGTCTAGCTAACAAGAGCAAGTACTGGAGAGGCTATAGAGCACCTAACATTCTCATTTCAGGCAAAATGATAAAGCCATTTTGGAAAATAATTGGACAGCTCTTTAGATGAAGATACAGGGGGAGCTGGGTGGCTCAGTCAGATAAGCATCTGCCTTTGGCTCAGTTATGATCTTTGGATCTGTGGGATTTGGTCATTCATTGGGCTCCCTGCTCAGCAGGATGTTTGTTTCTCCCTCTTCCTTTGCCCCTATCCCCACCCCCATTTGTTCTCTCTCTCTCTCCTTCCCTGTAATGAATAAATAAAATTTTAAAAAAATATTTACAATACAACCCAACAACCCCACTGCTGGCTTATTATTTAAGAAAAGTGACAATATATGTCTATAGAAAGACTTGTGTTAGAAAAAGAAAAAAAAGTTCATCAACTTGTGGATGGATAACCAAATGTAGAACATTCTTAAACGGAATACCACTCGGTAAATAAATAAATAAATAAATAAGCAAATGAATAAGCAAACAAATAAAACTGATATAATCAACAAAATGAGTATATCTCAAAAGCCTTACTCTAGGTTCAAGAAGTCAAAGACAGGAGGATTTGTACTATGTGGTTCAATTTATGTGACATTCTTTTTTTTTTTTTTAAGACTTTATTTATTTATTTGACAGACAGAGATCACAAGTAGGCAGAGAGGCAGGCGGAGAGAGAGGGAAGCAGGCTCCCCACTGAGCAGAGACCCCGATGTGGGGCTCCATCCCAGGACACTGGGATCATGACCTGAGCCGAAGGCAGAGGCTTTAACCCACTGAGCCACCCAGGTGCCCTCCAAATTATGTGACGTTCTGAGGAAAGAGGCAATATTCAAGGGACAGAACAACAGTTGTTCTAAAAGGGGGCATTAGACAATTTTGGTGTATTGGAAATACGATCTTGATTGGGGTGGTATTTACAGCTGTAAATGTTTGTTAACACTTACAGAACTGTATGCCTAGAAAGGGTGATTTTCATTGGATGTAAACAATACCTCAAATTCTGGGAGGAATGGCTGTGAGGTATGTAAGCCATACATTTCCCAGAGGCCAGAGCGTTAAGTGCCTGCCAACAGATACGTACAGGTGTATCTGCTGCAGCGTGGGAGACCCGGATGTACTGGCGACCTCACAGAGATCTATGATCTAGTGGCTGCGTCCTCACCAGCAAGAGAGCCCAGGGGAGTCCATCACCAAGACATGGGGGAAGAAGACCAACAGATTACTTCTGTGAGTGTGACTCCTTTCCTAAGCTCACAAGTTGCAAAAGCCTGGGGGAACTAAGGTCACATTGTTCCCACAATTGGAGAACCCTGAATGAGTAACAGCTTGAAACTCTAGGGGAAAAAAACAAAAAACAAAAACAACAACAACAAAAAAACCCAACTTTCCTCTATTAACCTTCCACATCCTCTGGAAGACATATTTACTTAGGAGCACATGTCCAAATAATGGACTATCAGCTCCTGTGTTCAGGTTTACCAAAACAAACAAACAGAAACAGGTGTGAGAAAACAGGATTTATAGAAAATTCTGGACGGCATCCTGAAACTCGTTTTCCTGGCAGCATTTAAAGACTACCCAGGAAAGCATTCCATAGCCTCGAAATGGCTTAGTAAACACCTCCAGGCAGATGCGTTTCTGTTGTATCAAAACATTTCCACTGTGCTGGTGTAGCCCTCCGAACAAGCACTGGGAGGAAATGTCAGCGTGTGTCATGGCACTGGTGTTTTGAAGGGAATTGGGCTTGGTAAAAAGCCTTTCAAAGCTAGCCAATACAGGGTAATACCTGATCCTCTCATTGTTTGTTTTGAATCTGTCAAATAAATATCCAGCAAGGAAAGTCTTGCCTATCATTTCTGTCAAATGAAGGACTCCTTCTGAATCTTTCAAATAGCATGTACTTTGCGTCTCATCCCTAAACCTTCTCTTCAATCCCCAAACCCCACAGTTAACAGTTTCTTTTAAACCTGCCTTTCTCCGGGCACTGGATATACCACAATACGGTTAGTTACACTTAATCCTCTGCAATCACGGTGATTTCTTACTGTTAATAGAGTCATCTTTGCTATTTTTATGGAACACTGGACGGTAATTGACACCTAATGTTCATATTTGCTATACTTCAAATCTCAAAATTTATTTTATTTCTGATCTAAGTTATTTCTACTCTGCCAGTAAACATTAAAATTGATTCCAGGAGCAACACGTAGAAGGAGGGTAATTCTCAGCATTTTTGCCTGAATTGAAAGAAAAAACTGTTGCCACAAACCACACCCAGGAACTTGTTAAAGATCTGCTGCTTCTATTGTTCTTATTCCTAAGAGACCTACATAGGGCTTGAATTATAGTCCAACGATCAATGGGCTATAATAATGAAGTCAGCTCTTCTCATTTACACCAGCTTTTCTGCAGAGGGATATTCTTTGAAGGTGGGAAGAGGCAGCTGTTGGAAGAAGCTGCTGGGTCAATTACTTGACCACATTCTGCACAGGGCACAACAGGAGAGCATTCCAGAGCAAGACTTCTCAGGACTGGACAGTAGGCGTGCCTTAATCAGTTAGCAAATAGCACAGACTTGACTCTCCAAGAGAGGGAAGCAGAACTAATTGGGCAGATGGCCCTGATTCCTAGCCCACAGCTTGGTTTACGTGCAGATGAAGTAAATTACCATTTCTTCTACATTCTTTGAGAAAAATGGGAGTAGATTTTCTTGGCCCCTAGATCCCTATCTATTTATTGTGAAGCCTGACCACTCCACAGACTGTTTGCCCTTGTCCTGGGCCTTGCACATCAGGCTGTCTGGGTCGCCCTCAGGTACAGCTCTGCACCTTCTAGACCACACTGCAAGTCTCAGTGTTGCCCCTTATGGTGGTTCCACTTTCGCTGCTTTTTAGCTTCGGCAAGGATGGCAGACCTTATGTCTCACCATATCCACAGGTGCTCGTGCTCATGGGTCCCCCCAGAAAGAGTGGTGTAGGGAACCCCAGAGTCCCACCTTGTTGACAACAGGCGAGCTCATGAGCCCTAGACCATGAGGTCATATGTCAGTGTTACTACTCTACAGTGGTTTATAACTCCTTCCTGGGGCAGCACTTAAGACTGCAAATTACTTGCTGCTGCATCTGGCCAATGCTAGTGGCGGAATAATATTCCAATGTTCCTGAGCTAGCATTTGAAACATTTATAAGTATGAAGGCAGTCACTATGGATGCATCCCGTTAATTTAATTAACTCCTGTTCAATAATGTACTCCTTTAACAAATCAAATGCTTACTGAACACTTCCTGTGTTCCAGTTATCCGACCACGCAGCAGAGCTACAGAAAGGCATGCAGTATCTCCCCGAAGAAGCACCCTAGTAAGCAGTCCTTCCGGCTGCACACAGAACTGCATCCTTCCTAAGGTTCAGACATGAATTCCTGAGGCCACAGAGATGCTGTTGTTCTGATCAGCCCACAGGGACTACATGTCCCACCAGCTGTGCTCGGTGCACAGGCACCATCTGTCCAAGAAAGTCACTTCAGTTAACGGAAAGCTACAGGCAACCCAAACACATCTCAGACTTGCCCAGACCTTTCAGAGAGGCAAATAGCTATGTTACCACTGTCTGTCTGTCCCTCTGTGTGTGTCTGTGCATGTGCCCATTCCTCTTGTATAAGCAAATACTTAATCAGAAATTCTTCTGACAGTTTTCTTGACGTGAAAAAAATTATAAAAATAACTCATTTTTAAAAGGTTAACAAAACATTGCTGACTTTGAAAACAAACTAGCAAGAAAACATTTTCTGATTCCAAAACTTATTTGGCAGGAACAGACTTCCCTCCCAGGCACAGATTTTTTTTAATGTAATAGGAAAAAAAATACAATTTACCTAGAGAAGTTATTGTATGTTGTACTAACTATCATCCAAGCTATTAATGTTAATGTAAACTTTTCATTTTGACTGTTAGTAATAGGGCAATAAAATTCCACAAAAAGGAAACTGAAGGATTTAAATAGATTTCATTTGCATATAATGGCAAACAGACAATTTCCCAGAAAGTATGAACAATATTTCACTGATTACAATATTTTAGGACAAGAATCCAATCAAAATCCTGTAGTTTATATCACCCTGGAGATAGTGGCCATACCAAAAAATAAAAAAAGCAAATGAATTATGGCCTTCCATATTATCCTTGTAATGACCTGTTGTGAATTATGCTTTGTAATTAAGGAAGACTCTGTTTGCTGTGGGTTACAACCCGTGGGAAGGAAGCATTGGGAAGAAAGCCCAGCCATACACTGAACTATAATAATCTGTTCAATAGGATAAAAGAAATAAGAGGCTCTATATTAAAGTAAATGCTTCCTTTTGTTCTCAGGAAGTGCCATGCCTGTATGTCTATGAAAGTATTTTATGTAAATTGAATTGCGTGTCGAAACTGAAGTTGACAGATGGCCTCTTTTCTGTATCACACACACAGAGCTGGCCTATTAGATCATCTGTTGTGTTTAAGAGCACTTGTTGCTTCCAATGAACACAGCCTCTGTGTTCATTCAGTCCATGCTCTAAGTGCTGTTCAGATGAGGACTTCTCTCCTAACTGAAATGAACCCAACTGCCTGTCAGATGGGTCAACTACTCATATTAAGATGCTTCTGTTCTTTGAAAGTTTGCTAGTTTCTTTTTTTTTTTTAACAAAAAACACGTTTGCTAATAACACACCAAAATACTTCATTCATTTTTGTGTTTTTGTTCTTATCATGAAAACTCTGCTTCCAATTATCTTATATATTGAAGGTTAGCGATAATTCGCAAGTGTGTAAACATGAACATTTTTGATAGAGGAATTTTCAGCACAGAAGCACAGGCTTTTCAGACATAGTAGTGGTGCTTCCATTTGCACGCAACAAACTCCCTTCTATCACACCGCTCTGCCCTGCCTGAGAGCAGATGGAGGATACACCACACTGGTCCTCATCTGCAGGCCCAACCAAGATGGATCAGGGAAAACATATGAGTGTCTCCCCCAGCAAGATGCAAATCCATGGGATCCCTTCCGTGGTCAGTATAGGTTTCATGCCAAGCTTTCAGCACTTCTGCTGCTCCAGATTGTTTACTCTGAAAGAGTTCAAAGAGAAGAATTTGTAGTCCACCAGGTAGAGAGAGACAGAGAGGGTAGAACGGTGCACACTTGCACCGAGTGTTCAACAAGACAAGGGCTAATAGTTGGTCCTCTCACATGTGCCGGATTCTGACCCCTCCCAGTGCCATCCATTCCAAGGATCGATCATAGTATCTTACTGGGTTCATCCAATCTACCACCAACTGCTGTTGGACCCATATTTCTGAAACACCAACCTAAACCTTCAAAATGAGTTCCCAGTTCACCGATGAGTATGGTCAAGAGAAAATTTCTTTTCCTTATGAAGAAAAGACCAGGTTTCAATCGTGTATTCTGTACAACACAAGGTTTGGGTTGAATTTCACTCAATGTACACAATTTCCATCTTCTTAATATACTCGTCCTCCCCCTGCTTGCTATGTGGCATGATTCTGAGAGTCTTATCAACTAGATTAGCCCCTTCAGAAGTCATTCTTGCTTGCTTCAGCCTCTGAAGAAAGAAGGATTGTATGGGGTGCCTGGGTGGCTCACTGGGTTAAAGCCTCTGCCTTCAGCTCGGGTCATGATCCCAGATTGCTGGGATCAGAGTCCCACATTGGACTCTCTGCCCGGTGAGGGGCCTGCTTCCCTTTCTCTCTCTCTACCTGTCTCTCTGCCTACTTGTGATCTCTGTCAAATAAATAAATAAATAATCAAAAAAAAAAAAAAAAGAAGAAGAAGAAGAAGAAGAAGAAGAAGAAGGATTATGACTGCCCTGTACTTAGCATTTGACTTCTAATGCAGGCCCACTTTGCCTAAGTGTCATCAGTCTAATAAAGAGTCACATAAGTTTTTTTTTTTTTTTTTTTTTTTTTTTTTAAATGATGGCTCTATCCCAGGAAATGTATACATCTATAATAAATGGGCTCTTCTGGTAAAATTTCTCTAGTTATATCCTATAAAACCTCTAAATTTTCATGCAAGAACCTGTTAAGCCTTGCCACATTATTTTGTGTTTTTATGGCTATCTACTTAGACACAAATGAAGAACTTAACATTTACTTCAGTTATATTATTCTATTTTCAATCTTGGTATACTCTGTCCTAAAGCAGCTCTGTTTAGATATTTGATGACCTGATTTATTAACTACTATCTATTCCTGCTGGCTTCACATTCCCTGAAATTCTGTGCCATTGGTGTTGTTCACGTAAATCATTAATAAGAGGACAGAACTTTATCCCAGGTATGGATCACACCATGGGCACTGGGTAGAGCTCTCCTGTCCACTAAGGCCCAGTGACTGGTGATAAGTGTTGCATAAACACTCTCTCCTGAAGGAACAGGAAGCAAATAAAAGTGAAAAATGCAGAGGAGAATACAGGGCTCACACACACCATGGAACCTTCTTCAAGCCTCACTTTTCTTTCACACTTAAGGGCAAGAAATTTCAAGTATTGAACCATAACATCCCCTGAAATATCTCTTTTTTCAGGGTCCTCCATAGAGTCTCAAAATTTAGTTTAGGTTTTTTTTTTTTTTTTTAAGATTTATTTATTTATTTTAACGAGAGAGAGAGAGAGAGAGAGAGAGAGCGAGAGAGCAAGCACATGAGGAAAAGAAAGGGCAGAGGGAGAGAGCAAGGCAGACTCCCCACAGAGCAGGGAGCCCAATGTGGGGCGTGATCCCAGGAACCTGGATCAGGACCTGAGCCACGCAGGTGCCCCACATGTGGTTTTAATATCTATGGAGTCACAGCCTCCAGCAGGAGCAAAACCTCCCCTCCTGACCTGGTGCTATTCTTATTTGCCTAATACACTGAATTTGGGGCCATCTACAATGTGCACACGAGCAGTCACATCTGTCTGTTGGCACTCTGGACACTGAGTTCACAATACCACAGCTCTCTGAGTTTCTTTCTAGGTACCTGCATCCCATTCCATGTTCCCTGCATATTCTCATTTATCTCTGGGTCATGACAGAGCTGTCTGAGTGGGCTTACTAGTTCCAAGGATCTGTCCTAGAGCTGTTCCAAGGTCCATGAGGAAATTGTTAAAATTCTTAATGAATAATTAAGTGATAAAATCCCCCTACCTTATTTATTAAAAATATGAGTTCATCTTCCATCTGTCTGTCCTTTCTAAGAGGTCAACTGGATAATGTTTCCCAATATTTTGACCCCATTTCTAGAGTATGATAGACATTCAAATTAACTTCCCCTTTCAAAGTGTTAATGGCTTGTGAAATTGGACTCAGTGAAATAGTCTGGCCAGTCATATAAAAATTTCCCTCCCATCCTAACTGTATGAATGACAGGCTTTCCTCTGTTTAAAAGATGTGTGATTTATACCTAGAAGGATCTCATAAAGGCAGAAAAAGAAGAGCCACTTAGGAGTTTTATTATTCAAATAGGAGACTTCGGATTAGAATAATGAGTCAAATGTAGAAAAAATTCCAATCAGAGATCTAAATAACAACAACCTTAAAGATTGCACCATCACTGTAATAATGTCAGCAACAACACATTCCCACCTTTTCAATGTCTCTTCCTTAAGAAGAAGAAAAAACATTCAGATATGTCTTAGTTATTCATTCAATATCAGCATGAAGTGACAGGCTATATGTAAAAGCACTTCCATTCTATAGAAAAAAAAATAACAAAAATGAGGTACAAGAAATTGTTCTCAAAGGAAAAAAAAGCACACCAGCCTGTGACCTCTACACGAAATTGCTCTGTGCTGGAAGGAGATGTCTTAATTTGCACAACATCATGCAAAGCAAATGAATATGGAGCAAAGGGGCTGAGATTTTCAAATTTTGGTGCTAATAGTTGGAAGATTGAGAAGCTGAAAGACAATTTTATCAGAATTAATATTTTATATCAAAACCAAATTACTTTTCCTAAGGTACCTCACAACTACCAGCTGAAGAAGACCTTTTTATGAGTGGGCAGAGTCTCCCAAAACAGTAATTGTTCCTAGTTATAAATAATGCAGCTAGAAGTCTCTGTGCTTGAGAATGCAAGAGTTAACCCAATGTAATTCTTCCATTTCTGCAAAAACATTTCTGCAATCTTCCCGTGGAAACAGGAAGGGAGGCTGTTACCACGTCCCTTTCAACAGGGCTCTTCTGACACAATCCAGGCAGAAACTAGTGGAAATACAGTATTTGTGTTATCGTTATTACTGTTAGCATTGTACTAGCTGTATCTATCCCGATCTAGTTCAGATTGGGCAAATTTGAATGATTGAAAAATAAATAAGTAATCATATGAAAATAGCTCTCTCCACCATATGATCATATGGACTCATTCTCAGGGTCTTCTCTCCTCTCCTGCCTCCAATTCAGCCCAAACACTCAACAGGAGACATAGGGCTCTGAATGGAGCCCTTCTTAGCCCTACCAGTGGGCACAGAGCTCAGCTGTGTAGGTCCAGCACTAGTGATGACCATGTCATGAACCCCAGCAGGAAATTAATAACAGCACTGCCTCATCAACCCCAGGTATCAAGCAGCAGGAGATCCCAAAACAAGGAGACTTAACCAGGAGGCACCTGGTTGGCTGATGTGAGCACCTTAGTACCATTGCTGTTATTTGTTGTAGATCATTCAAATTATGAGACAATTACAGAAATTAACCTGTCTCCTCAAATTCCCATGGGCCCATGTATTATGATTAAGGACACCAATGGGGTGCCCTTAGGGACAGAAAAGGAGAGGGCTGGGAGGCGGCAATGAGAGACACCTGCCATGAAGAGAGCTTACTTCCTTTAGTGAAATGGTTGCAACCAGAGGCACTTAGTAGATTTTTAACACCTTTACTCCAACTGAGGCACTTTGTCCTCCTTGGTAGTTAGACACACATGTGCATAAACACACACACACACACACACACACACAAGCACACACATACACACATAACACGTATTCCTCATTCAGAGACCATTTGGTGAATACCTTACATACGGCAGGCACATTCCCAGGTTCTTTTGCTGGGAAATAAATGAGTAAAGAAAGGTAATTGTTTTTTGAATGTCACAGTCATATTACCTACTACTTTATTCCATGGTTAATTAACTAAAACAATCAGCATTCACCCATCCCAGACATATATTTTACGGTACATTTTCCCTCTACAGACTTAATTTATGTAACACCTTCCAACCTCATTTAAACCATACATTCTTTTTTCTTTTTTAAGAGATTTACTTATTTATTTTAGGGGGGGTGCAGAGGCAGAGAGAATCTCAAACAGACTCCCTGCTGAGCATGGAGCCCAATGTGGGCACTTGAGGCAAACCAAGAATCAACAGACTGAGCCACTAAGGAGCCCCTAAATCACACATTCTATAATATATTCTGCCTGTGAATTTAGTTACTGGTATCTTCAATAGGAAAATGTAACTGTTAGTAAGAATAGAAATCAGCATTTATTTCACGTTTACTATGTACAAGTTCGGTGCACATGTATTATTGATTCAGTCAGCAAACAGGGTGTTTAATGGTGTAGTCAGTCCTTCTTTCTACTACGAGAGGCTAATGATAACACTGAGGTGAAGATTTTCATCCGATGAGTCTTGAGGGAGTTGCTACTTATAATACTCTACCAAACTCATGCACAGAACAAATCAATAGTTTCTCAGATTTCCTTTCTTCATCTCTCAATCTCTTTCTTAAAAATAGAAAAAAAATTAAAATTAATAATTGTTTTGTTGCATCCTTTGTAAAATTACAGATGAGATCCAAATTGTAAACAGTCCCTTTGGGAAGTGATAATTTTTTAAACTCCATGTAAATTTTTATAATGGCTCATTTTAGGTAATTTAAACAGAGATCAAGACAGGATGTGTTGATCCAGTTTTCCCGATTGAGAATGTTTGCTTGTTTGTCTCCCTGCTTCATCTTCTCCATTTTTCAAGTATCTCTGTCCCCATCCCTTGCTTTTCTCCTGACCTGCCTCTCTTCTCCCTGCCACCCCATCTCTTGTTCTCTGTGCCATATTTCATTCTACCACCCCCATCTTGCTCCTTCTCTCTGATTTGCTCAGAATTTTCTCATGGATAAATATGCCAATAACAAAACTTAAGAAATTTGTAAAAATCACAATATCAGTGGAAATGGAAAGCAAGAATGACTAGTAATGACTTGAAGTACATACTTGGGGAATTTCCTATCATTTAAAAATGGTAAGATAAGAGAAAATCTATCAAATTTTGTTATTCCAAACTGGTTCAGGTGTCAATTAGGGAAAAGCATGTACACAAAGCATAAAAATACATGAATGAAACAATTCTGTCACAGTTTCCTGGGTCCAGAAATCAGAAATGTCTTAGCTGGATCTTTCTAAGAGGAGGTCTCTTATGTGCCTACAGTGAAGCTGTCAGAGGGGGCTACGGTCATTGGAAGGCTTGATGGGGAGACAGTATCCATGACCAAGCTGGTTTATTCCAAAATTGGGCAACTGAGGCTGGAGGACATCAGGAGTCCTTAGCTCCCCTGCACATAAACCCCGCTGCAGGTACTGGAGTCTTCTCATCCTGCGGTGGCTGACTTGGCACATGAGGAATCCAAGACATCTGCTTTAGATCCTGCTTGATATCTACAGCATGAATGACACTAAGAAGCTAATCACATTGCCTAAAATCTTACTGAACAAATAGTTTCTGCCTCAGTTTCACGAGGAGACAGTGGGGATACAATGGAAAAGGAGACCAGGGTGTGAGGACATGTTTTACAATGGGGTCTACACCTTGTAGATCACTGTCCTCCCGACAGACGCGAATATCTTGAATCCATACCACATTCACAGAAATCAATATGAGATTAGGACAGACAGTGCGCATGCACACAGGAAAGATCCCACAAGGGCACGATGAGAAGACAGCCACCTACAAGCCAGGAGGGAAACTACAGAATGAAAGCAGCCATGCCAACATCCTGAGCTTCAATTTCCACCCTCACAACTGTGGAAAAAATAAATTTTTATTGTGTAAGCCACCTCGGTGGTACTTTCTAAGCCTTAAGAATAATGCAAATAGGATTACAATGAGTCTACTGACAGCAAGAACAGCCCGTGGAATTGGGCAAACAAAAGAGTCAAGAGATGCAACAAGATTCAAACAGGTAACACGCAGCATTTTGTTGTTTCCTTCCATGGTTATTTTACATAAGTGTCTATCTGAGTGTGCTTTTTATGTGTTTATGTATAACACAGCATATTCCTTTGGTCCTGGGTTCAACTCTTAAAGTAGCAGAGCCAAGGGACTTAGGGTAGAGATTGCAGCAAGTATAAAAGCTACAGACTCCTTCTTAAACTTCACCTTATGACAGCCTCTCCATGTGTCGTATAGCCCAAAGGCAAGCATGACTCAAATAGTAGAACATGAAAAATACCATATGGCCTGTTTATCAAACATGTGCACATACATGGGCATGCATGTGTGTGCGCACAGACGTGCACAAAACATAAACACACACTTGTGCGCACACACACACAGCTATTTCCATAACAGTGAAAAACTGCCTTCTGCTACTCCCAAATGAAAAAAAGTAGTTAATGTTTCTTATTTTATGTCTTCCCCCATTTCCCAACTTTGTCACATTATTAGACATCATTGCACTATCTCTGACATTCAGAGCTTGCCTCACTGTACTTATGCTTTCCTGATGATAATTCAGATAGTATTTTCTATTTGTACTCTTCCTCTCTATACCAAGATCCATGTTCTATTCCCAAAAGGCACTTTTGTAAAAACCGAGAAGTTTATTAAATTAATGGAATATAATTTATATTAAATCTCCCAAGGAATATGAATAAATTGCCTCCCAAGGAAGGGTCCTTCCCTAGAAAAATCATTAATTTAAAAGAATTCCTTTGAAAGTGGACATATTATAAATCAGATAGATTTCATATTATACACTCTTGGAGAAGTTCCCTTGGGTACTCACCAATTACAGGCTACCTAATCACCTGCCTGTATAGTTAAAATTAATGGTGCTTCCCCAAACTTCTTTTGTCTTATTATTGTCAATAGCATTTTCTGTACAATATTTTGAGACTATAACTGTGAATGTTAATTTACTACTTTGGAGTAAAGTTGTTTTTTTTAAAAAATCCTCACCAGTGAGAGATAGTTATATTTTATGACCCTATAATTTTTTGTCTTAGGTATTCAAATTCTCTGTGATATTTTTGAAATTTCTGTTTCAATAATTCTAGTATTTAAATATCAGGCACCAAGGAAACTTTCCTAAGTTTTGAAAAATAACATTTTAAGTTTAGGAATAATTTTCAGTAAAGAAATTGAAGAAAAGACAAGGGAAATAACTCCTACATGTGAATATGCAGTTTGAGGTTACCATCTCATACTTAAAAATTCCATAAACTCTTACTGTTTCAGGAAGAAAAACTGAATTCCAGTTGGCATATCCTACCTCCTTTCCTATTGTCCTCCATACTATTCCTTAGGAATAAGTTGTTACTATAAAGCATTTTCTACTTACGTATAAAATTCATTTTTGAAGAAAATACACAGGAATCCTTAGAAGTACTGCAAAATCAGTTTAGAAATTCAAAATTAACTGATTTACTGCATACAGAATAATATCTATCTGAACATTAAAAAATACATGAATAATATATACAAAAATCTACCCTCAAGTTTCTTAAAAATTGTTGTGAAACATATAGAAAAATGGAATCTGTGCTTTTGGAGAAAATGCAATCTTTTCCAAAGGGTAAGCACAGTTTCCACCTCTAGACTTGATTTTATTTAAAAAAAAAATGTTTTGGGGGTCCCTTAGTGGCTTAGTTGGTAGGGCAGCTGACTCTTGAATTTGGCAGAAGTCATGGTCTCATGGTTGTGAAACCAAGCCCTGTGTTAGGCTCCACGCTCAGTGGGAAGTCTGTTTGAGAGTCTCTCTCTCCCTCTTTCTTTGCCCCTCCCCCATCTCTCTCTCTTTCTCTCTAAAATAAATCTTTTTTTGGGAAAATTGAATATTTTAACCTGAAAAAATAATTAAGAAACATCTGTATCCTGTTTTGTATTTTTCCAGACTTGCAAATAGATTATCTTGCATTCTCTAGTCAATGGTTCACATGTACTCTACACCAAGCAAATGAAAATTGATAACATCTCTATGGCCAGGTCCCTGTGGGCACAGAGACACAAATACAAACACTATATGCATCTCAGGCTTTCACTTGCTTTCAATCCCTAGAGATGTAAGCAACATTGCACTTGTATGCATTTATATTTATCTGAGTTAGGCATATAAAACCAATTTAACCCATGCTTTGAAGGAGTAAGAAAGAAATTTTGAGGAACTTTTTAAAAGTAAAATATAATGAGCATGTTAAAATAGTATTTGATGGAAATGTACATAAGTGAAAGGAAAGTGAGTTCTCTACAAAAGCAGCCAGGGAGGGGAGGGGTTGGGCAATTAAGGGGAAGAAATACGTTTGGACTCAACTTCTTATTCAACAGGTAAAATCACTGACTGATTTCTGATAATAGGGATTAAATGCTCATGGTTATATATTACCTGCAATGACCTTGTGCCTACCTGGAATCACTTCTAAGAAGTACTTATGTGGTTTACATGTGTTACATTAAAGAGAAACATGTCAAGGTCAATGTTTATTAAGAAAGTCATTTATTCATGCATTTGCCATGCATCCCTGTGTCCATCCTACACCTTTCTACTAGCCAACTACCCTTATCCTGAAATGACTGCCTGAGTTGATTAAGGCCTGCTTTTTCTTCCAAAAGCAGTAATGATACACTCTGTTTTGTTCTGTGTGTTTGCTTGTTTGTCTCTTGGACATATACCGGATATGTGAATCAGCAGCAGTCTCTGTGCTAAATGCTGGAGCAGGATTTAACACAGGTCTGCAAGACTTTAAATGCCATGCTCATGGTAGAGCATCTCTCTGGAAAACAAAGTGGAAAAGAGTTCCACTACTTGATGGTATGACCTAGAACTTTACTTTCTCATATGTGAACCAAGGTTAGTAATAGGTGCTCATATGAGACAGATAGGATAGATTAAATAAGATGATATACGTACACCCCCCAGGAACAAAGGATATATGTAAAGCCCCCAGGCTTGGAAAATTGTAGGTATTCATATTTTAAATATGCTTTTATCACTTCATTTTCAAACTTTTGAACTCTATAGTGCAATCAGCCTCACTGAAACCACATAAATGGTGGGGGAAAACACAGTTTCCAGTGAGATATTTCACATATATTCCTCACCTGGAATGTAAGCATTGCCAAAACAAAGAAAACTTTGGCAAACTGAGTCACAGCTCTGCCCTGTGCTCTGGTAGTCATCAGTCTGGAAATTATTCCCATGATCCAGGTGACAAGTACAGCACGGACCAGGGCCTGGGAGAGGAAAAGGAGGTGGATGACAGAGGAATGGTTTAGGAGGTAGAACTGAGGACTCCGTGGTCTCTGGGCTGCTAGAGTGCCAGAAACAAGTCCTTTACACCCGGCAGGAGGCCAGCCTGTGTGTGAGTTAAAGACTATGTTAAACTGAGTGGAAATTTAAGTAGCGGTACGGAATACCCCATGCTCCATAAAACACCTCTGATATTACTAGAACACGTGTATTAGTAATATAATAGCTTTTTCAAATATGAGGAACATTTAAGTAAAACAAAAATAATAGTTGGGCTTTAGGCCATTTGGTCGAACATTTCCATTTCCTTCACTAACTTTTTGGATTTTTACAGTAATTTATTTTGTTAGAGTTTGCTGCAATGGTCTGAGTTAAGATATTTTATCCTACATTTGAAAAACTCATTTATTTAATTATTTTAGGAGTAGAGGATTTTAAGAATTTACTGCTCTGATTCATGAAAGAGCAATTTCTCTTCACTGAGTAGCATCTCTGCTGCTACCTCTTGCTTAACGCCTGTGCATTAGTGCACAAGAGAACCCTTTTAAATAATGCTCCGCATCTGACCTGTGTTTCAGAACATTCACATATGCACAGTGCCATGGTAAATCAAAGGTTCCTTGTTGGATGCATTAAGGGAAGCTATAAAAGAGAATGAAATGATGCTTAAAAATAGAAAGCTAATAGGAGGCCTAGAAGAAATCGAGATGATAATTACACAGTGGCTTCATACAGTCAGTCAGTCCAGCTAGTTGAAAAACTTGGTGGTACAGAGGGAGCAGAAGACTGGACGCTGGGAGTGAAGTTGGGGGCTGTATGCAAAAACTCCCTGTTTCTCCTCTGTGTTCCCACTGTGACTGCACTTCCCTTCTGATACCAGATGTGTTGATTCCCACCCACCTAGTGGTTCTGTGACACCTGCTGAGTGTCCCACAATTCAGTTCAGTTCTGACGCTATCTACCTGGAATGTGCACCAGGTCCCACATGCTAAAGGCTCAGACCCGCGAGCCTCCCCCATTTCAGACTCCAAATCCAAGTTGTTACCTGACTTCTGACCAACCAGCTATAAATCATGACTCCCTCTCTGGGTTCAACAATTTGTTAGAATGACTCACAAAGCTCAGGGAAGCACTCACTTATATTATAAACAATATAGTAAAGTATACAGATGAATAGCCAGATGAGAAGACATGTTGGGTGGGATATGGCAGCATCCCAATCTCAGGAGCTCCTGTCCCCACGGAGCTGGAGAGCCCCACCCTCCTGGTATGCCTGTGTGTTCACCATCCCAGAAGTTCTCTGAACCCTGCATTTCTGGGACTTTCATGGAGGGCTTATCATGTATGCATGATTGATCGTTTACTCAAAGTCCAGCCCTCTCCCCTCTCTGGAGGATGGGCAGTGGGATGAAGCCTCCAAGCTTCAGGACCAGTCCCTACTCCCCCGGTAGCCTGCCAAGAGTTTCCGCATTAGAACAAAAGATGTTCCTACCCTGCAGAAAATCCCAAAGAGTTTAGAAGCTCTATATCAGATGCCCCAATTATTTAGGAAATTATAAACTTCTTATGAGCTCTGTGTCAGGAATTGAAGGCATTTTTATCTATATCAATATTTCCTATTATTTTATAAGGGGGAGGTGGTAATTATGGAGGTAATTTCATAATTGAGAAAATAATTAAAGAAGACTAATGCAAGTTAAAAAAGTGGGGGGGGGGCTCTGTTCTCTTAAAGAATCAATATGTTAGAAAAATGACAATTATAGGTGGTCCATTACTCATTCCCATGTACAGAGAGAAGCCTGGCCCTGCTAAACCTGTAGTTCACTCACCAGTTGTCTCATCACTAAGCATACACGCGTGTCCTCACACCTGCGTCTCTTGGAAATCTCCTGAGCCCCAATTCAAGGCACTCTTGCCTAATCACATAGCAGCACACCAAATACACCTTTCTCTGTTGTCAATCCCTAAAAGCACTGTGTACTTGATATTGTGATTACTGATTTAGCTCTCATTTTCACTCAAGTAAATTAGCTTAAGGTACATGATTTTTGTTTGTTTGTTTTGTGTTTTTTTTTTTAACTGCTATATGTGACATTCATTGATCATTCAACCTGTACTTTTAATCTGAAGTAAAGAAAGATTTCTACCAACTCCATTGTTTCCACTCCTCCTTACTGGCAAGCCTAAATTCATACTCCTTCACTCCAGCCCCAGTTCAAGGATCTCCTCTAAGACAGTTGAAAACAGAAACCAAGAATGCCACATTTCCCAGGACAGATCCTAAGTTACGTTCATTACTACTGAAGACAGATGGGTTTGGTCTGTCTACTGCAGCATCCTTCAAAAGCTACTGGTGACATTTCCTCCGCATCTGGGAGAGACCGCGTAAAGCATGAGCACATTCGTGCATCCACTTTGAGACCCACACAAGGGACTTCAAGAGATGATCAGTTCTGCAGAAGGTGCACGTGTACGAAGCAGGGGCTCCACTCGTGGACAATGTGATGCAGCTCCAAGGGAACCGCAGCAAGATTTCCACATCCCACAAACGTTCATCATTCTACTGAGCAACATGGGGAAAGCTGGCCTGTTTTTACTAATGCTTCAGTATTTCTAACATAAGTAAACTGTTCCACAATGGGCCATTCATCCTGAGACAGTCATAGTCTAGCACAGAACCAGCCACCTTGTAGAGTTAAGTTAAGTTAGCCACTGATGGGCTAACCAGTGTCCTAATCAGTTCTGGGCTTTTATTATTATTGGCTCTTTCCAGATAAGGAAACTGAGCTCAAGTGACATACAGGCCTTTCCCTATAAGACAGTTACCAAGCTGCAGAACAGGAATTTGAATCCAGGTCTGTCTAACTTTATGGTTTTTTTGAAGACAACGCAATGAATCTTCTGAGTTTCAATAATAGAATTTTTTTTTAAAGATTTTATTTATTTATTTGACAGAGAGAGATCACAAGTAGGCATAGAGGCAGGCAGAGAGAGAGAAAAGAGGAAGCAGGCTCCCTGCTGAGCAGAGAGCCCGATGCGGGACTCGATCCCAGGACCCTAAGATCACGACCCGAGGCGAAGGCAGCGGCTCAACCCACTGAGCCACCCAGGTGCCCCAAAAATAGAATTTTGAGTGAGTTAAAAAAATATGCACACACATACAAAAATATGCACATATACCATATAAAGTAATATATAAATATATAATTATAAATATAGAAGTATAATATAAAGTTATATAAATACATACTTATAATCTACTTACATTATAATAAAAGTATATTATATGATATACTTGCACATATTCTATATTATTATTATATAATTACTATAATTACATGATATACATAATATATAATTATGTAAACATTATCTATAATGTATACTAATAATTAAACCTATGATAGAATATAAAGTAAATATGCACATATATACTATAAAGCAATATATAAATACAGAAAGTAATGTAAGGTAATATATAAATAAAATAAAAACCCATGTTTAAAATACATGGACATTGTGGCTAGATTTCTTTTTTTTTCTTTAACCATTAGTTTGGTAAGTATTTGCTGCTTTCATTAACTATTTGTTTTAATATGGCTTATCTCCCCATTTAGTTTGAATGCTATTTACAGATGTGTCTTGTCATGTGACTCTTCTGCTCATCTTAGTTTCTAAAAAGAGCCTCTACCTCCTAGTCCTCAAACTTTATTTGTTGGCTAATTTGTATTCAGCTCAACTTATTAGAGTTTTAACACTGAGATAGCCTTATGAATATTTAGTTTTAAACATTAAGTTATGGATCCATATAAAATAATTTTGTTGAAGACCTGAACATTTGGGGATTCACCGTCCATGCATTTAATCTACAAATTTGAAGCCTCACAACTTTTTTTTTTTAATTGCACATTGGTACCATACTTGTAAACAGCTGAACCAAGTATAAAAATATTATCTATTTTTTTTAAAGACTTATTTATTTATTTGAGAGAGAAAGAGAAAGCAAGAGTGGGGAGGAAGGGCACAGGGAGAGGAAGCGGGAGAAAGAGACTTTCTGCTGAGCAGAGAGCCTGATCAGGGCTCCATCTCATGACCCTGAGATCGTGACCTGAGCAAAAACCAATAGCTGCTCAACCCACTGAGCTACCCAGGTGCCCCAAAATGATTTGAATTTTTGCATGTGGATGGTCACTTTGAAGGGCCTCACTGCTAAATTTTATTGTCACTACATTTATACTATTAAAATCTTTGGGGGGGATTCTTTTTTCTTAATTCAGTGAAGAGAACAAATAGTATGTATTATAATAATCACAAAGGAAGAAACTAGAGTGCCAATCAACTGCCTCAGTGTGGGACAGGGACACAACAGGTGGTAGATCCAGTCTTCAAACGTCAGCAATCTGACTCCTGAGCCCACACTCCCTACCACCATGCTAGAGTTAACTCACTTGACAAGTGTCACAGATAAAGGGACACAGACATTTGGTCTTGTAGAAACTTTATGTACATGATCTGAATGATTATCAAAGTGATTTATTAGAATATTAACCTATGATACGTTGCTCTTCTAAACAAGAAAAAGGGGGTTGTGGAATAATCAGGTAAATACATATGTCCCAGCAAAGTTTGCTTTTCAACTACATTTATATTAAATTAACTTTAATGATGTTTCTAAATAAAGAGATAAATAAAAAATGAGTAATTAATTCATAGAGCAACAGATGATTAGTAATCTTGTAATTGTTAGTGGAGTGAATATTGGGAGGATATAAGAAATAAAAGGACACAAATTTGGAATTTTTCAAACAGGGAAACATCATAAATGAAAAGCATAGGCCACAGTTACTGGTAGATACAAACCAGTGTAAAGTTAGTACAAAGCTTTTAGTCCAATACCATCTGGAGGAGTGGGTGAGTGATGATAAGCCTGGGCATTACTTGTGACCTCAAATGGAGTGATCCTCGAGCTTGATTTTTTTTTTCCAAAGATTTTACTTATTTATTTGACAGACAGAGATCACAAGTAGGCAGAGAGGCAGGCAGAGACAGAGAGAGGGGGAAGCAGACTCCCCGCTGAGCAGAGAGCCCTAGGTGACCAGGGGCTAAATCCCTGGGTCCTGGAATCATGACCTGAGCTGAAAGCAGAAGCTTTAACCTACTGAGCCACCGAGGTGCCCCTCACAAGCTTGATTCTTAAATGAAAGTAAATGAATTATTATTATTTTTTTCAGTTGGTGACAGGATGCTACTGGGTCTTGAAAATAAATTGGGGACCATGGGGTGGCTGGGTGGCTCAGACATTAAGTGTCTGCCTTCAGCTCAGCTCATGATCCCAGGGTCCTGGGATTGGGCCAGCATCAGGCACCCTGCTCAGTGGGAAGCCTGCTTCTCCCTTTCCCACGCACCCTGCTTGTGTTCCCTCTCTCGCTGTGTCTCTCTCTATCAAATAAATTAATTAATTAAAAAAAATTTAAAAAAAGGTATTTTAAAAAATTTGGGGTGGAAAAAGATTTCTATATATATTACTGAGATTACAAAAATAGTTGCTAATTTATCTCTTACAAAAAACATTTTAATAGTACATGACTCTCTGCCTTCCATGGTATTAAAACAAGAAAGCAGAGAGATAGGTCAATTTGCAAAGTAACTTCTTATCTGTCACAGGCAAACACTAGAGTTAAGCAATTATTTAAAGATTTCCAGTGTGTCCAGACAGGGTTTCTCTGAAATCAGGGATACTTCGGAATGATGCTGGAAAATTCATGGCACACCTCAATGAGACAAATCACATTTCAAAACCAGGTCATGACAGAACACAAAGGGAAAAACAATCCTATACACGCACAGGTGAGAGAATCAATGTTTTATTTATCCAGCACAGAGTCTCCTCCACGTCAAAGAAAACCGATAGGCACCGATCAATGTAAGTTTTCCTCTAGCAAAAGCAGTTAAAGAGGAAGTTTTTATGGCACACTGATGATTCAGTGTGTGAGGACTAAAGCTTTTTATGGCTATGGGAGTTTCCTTTGAAAATCACATGACTGAGGTGAAAAATGAATAGAAATCATTAAATATGTGTGCTTTTCTTTTCTTTTTTTTAACAAATTGAAATTAAGGCAAGAACCAGGTAACCTAAATGGTTTTTCCTAACCATGATTAATTATACTTCAGAGACTGATAAATGTGTTTTTCTAGAGGACCGCAACCCAAAGCAACATCACCAGATGCTCTTGATTTTTTTTTAATTTAGACAGTCCCTTGGATTCAGGATCATTTTCAGCTGAGTTACTGGAAATGACATGTTATTTTACTTATTCCCTGAAAAATCAGTCTGATAATTTATGTCCAATAGAAATGTAGGTATTAAAGAGTCAGACTGGGAAATACCAATATAAACATGAATAACTCAGAGACATATCTAAAGGACAGTCAGCAGAGACATGCGGCTTGTCAGTAAAAAGATACCATTATGCATGAAAGGAACTGGCAGAGCCATATTCTACCATGATCTCTTGACTCCCCCACCGCAATCTTTGAGTTGAACAGATGGTGAGTTTAGGATGACTGTTCACTTAGCAAAAGAAAACCAATTCTGCTTTGGCTCGGCTTGTTCTTGCCTTTCTGCTCTCCCTGGCCAGGTGATGCAACCAACAACAAGGACTTTGGCCAAATCTCTATGTTGCTACAGAATCAATCATTTAAGACACAACCGATCTCTTCCTTCTCTGGGGTTTTAGTTCAATAACTTAATAGCCAGTACAATCTGACCATCCCTCAAGATCTATAAAAATGGTTGGAAAGTTCTCCCTTAACTCTCATTACCACATGCGGCCTGAAGAAATCCAATGACCACTGTGTTTTGCGAATTTCCAGAGGATTTCATTCCTCTCAAACTGCTTCAAATGATAGACTCCTGCTTCAAAATACACTTTTTATATTTATTATTTTGGAACCCATAATAGGAAGTTTTAGCACCTCCTATGATTTCAGGCCAAATCACTCATAAACTTGGGAGATTTTACTGATGTTCTGGAGGAACAAAAGAAGATGTTTCCTAATGCAAGCCTCTCAGGACAGTAGGCATCACCTTTCCTAAAATCTTCAGCTGGACAATCATCACAGTGTTCTGTTGAGCCCTGGTGCTTCCTGTATCAGACCTGCCCCCTCTTTAAACTCTATATGTTTATGAATATATGTATCTGTAGGTGATTTATTAATCAATCTCATTCAATTTTAACCATGAATAAAATTGATTATTGGAATAACATGCATTTTCATATTAGCAGGATGGGCTCTATTACGTTGTGGCAGCGAAGAATTCCTCAATCCCTCTGCTTTCACACAATGAAAATTGTATTCCCCACCCACATAAATATTTCTGTGATTTCATGTAGCTTTCCATGTTGGAGGTTCCCCAGAAATTGATGGACAGGCCCACCCATGATTGCAGCGGCCATGGAAGACAGGAAATGGAGAATTTTCCGTGGACTTCTCACTTGATACGTCCTTGGTCATAACCAATCCCAACATCAAAAGTGCAGAGAAATAACAGACTTTGCTGTGACTTCAACAGAAAGACAAGCAGATATTGGTGAAGATTACTGATAGCAACATGTCTCTTGTATGATATGCAAAGCCTCCCATATGTTTGAGTCTGAAACTGAATTTTTTATTTTATGCACCTATACCATTCCAATAGCACATTGGCTTATTTATACTACATTTTGATATTACAGGTTTATAATAAGCTTGAGTATCTGGCACTTTGGGCTGAAAGTACAAAAAGGCTGTTTTCGATTCTTATCCTTGGCGAAATTATTCTTTTTTTGTGTTCATGTCTGTATTTTTAATTTTCTCTGCTACTATATTTTCTATCACTGCTATGCATTTGGGCAAATGCAGGGGGGTAATTCTTTAAACATTAACACTAATTTACCAAACTGCGATGCATGGTTTTTGAGAAATTCATTTAATGAAACACAGATTAAGCATCATCTGTATTTCACATTTCCATTCTAAAATACGCAGTTATTATAAATGGAGAAATTGTCATGTTTCCAAAGCTTGAACTGCCTAAAGGTGACTCAGTCAGACATGTTTCATGCTGAAGAGAATCGCTCTACTCTCACCTACATCCAGATGAGCAAACCCTTCATATCAGAGGCGCTCCAACAGTGAAAGAGCTTGGACTTTCTGCCAGGTCTAATTTACATTTACACTACAGTCAAAAAATTACTTGGTTTGACAAAGGTATTCTTTTCTCTCTATTTAATTCCTTGTCTCTTGTCAGCAAAGAGATGCCACTGCATGTCAGCAGAAGCTGTTCCGCTTCCAGATCCGAAGGGGTTGGCAACATCCTACAAATGGAAACAAAGCAGGTAAAAGAGGTGTAAGCCATCAAACAGATGTTATCAAATATTACTTGATTTACTATTCCATTCAAGCTTGGTCGGTTTCAGCAGCCACCAGACCCTGATAACTGGAGTCTTCTGTAATTACTCTGTATCTATGAACTGGTCACAATGCCATTCCTGAAAGAATTCAGTCCCTGGTCTGAAGCCTCTGCCAGGGAAGGGCTACTGTTGATGAATTCTCTTTGTTCAGACCTCCCAGCTGACTGTCTCAGAAGTGCCCATCAAGCCTGCATTTGTGCAGACTTGAGTAAATCCACCTGTGTTTAGAGCTGGTGGCTCACTTGCTCTTTCATCATTTCAATTGCCTGGACAGACACATCTCCAATACGGCCCCTTGCCCAGCGTTGATTGATACAGATCAGTAATGGCAAGATCTTTTTGCTTCCTAGCCCAACAAATGCAATTACCACTCTAGCTGCCATCTTGCTGGGAATCCTACCACACCAAGTGCAAGAGCTATCTGTTGCTTCCAACACTGCTTTATCTCCTGAGTTTGAGCGCTGGCTCTGTGACCTAGCCCAAGCCTTTCCATTCCCATGACAGGTCTTCCTTCCTAGCTTGGTTAGTTTCTAGACTGGTAAAAATAGGTGGATTACCCACATGTGAGGACCAACTCTTGATCTCCCTCAGTAAGGTAAGAAGAAATGTGTGCCCCAATCAGTGGAAAATGCAGCATATCTTGTATATCTTTAATTCAACATCCCTTTTATAATAGCCTAATACATACTATCAGTTCAATAAAAGTACTAGGATTTAAGTCACAGTATAGGGCAAAACACACAAGGAAAGTCAAAGAAACCAAAACAAACAAATTTAAAACATTTTAAATATTAGCCTTTTTAGTTTATGGTTCTAATTTTTATATACAAATAACCAAATATATTTGTGTTTATCATTTGAATGTAGTTATATTATCTCTTCATAGGTTACCTTTGTCATTTTGTTGTTGTAATAATCTAATGAATTATGTTCCCAAGGTTCTCAAAGGTTACTCTGCATGAGAATTACCTGGTGCACACGTTAAAATGCAGAATTGAGGGGCACCTGGGTGGCTCAGTGGATTAAGCCTCTACCTTGGGCTCAGGTCTTGATCTCAGGGTCCTGAGATGGAGCCCTACATCAGGCTCTCTGCTCAGCAGGGAGCCTGCTTCCCCCCTCTCTCTCTCTCTGCCTGCCTCTCTGCCTACTTAAGATCTTTCTCTCTGTCAAATAAATAAATAAAATCTTTTAAAAAATGCAGAATTGATATGTAGCCCATACGTTCTCATGCAAGGTATCTGGGATGCCTACGGGAAAATGAATTTTTAGCAAGAGCCATAGTGACATTAATATAAGTAACCAGAAGGCATTTTGAGAATCCTTGATAAATGCAAATTATTTAGCACAATGGCTGTCACATACCAAGACTGTATACATTAATGTTATGATATATAAGTGAAATGGAGTTGGAATGCTAACATGGTAATGCTGACCATACAAGTCCTCTATTACAAATGACAGGGAGAGCTGTGAGAGTGGCTGCAGAGTGACCACTGGTGACTCCTGTCCAGCCCCAGGTCCAGGACAAGCCACCATTCCCGTGCTGAGTGTCTGATCATGTTCTCAGATCATGAGTCTCACATTTTTCTGGTGGAAATGCTGATGGGCTCAATGTATTGTGTATTTTCTCAGAACCAGGTCCTTAAATATTGTTAGATTTACACATCACACTCTCAGCAATCACACATGTGCCTCTGTGCTATCTGTGTTACTAAATGTGCAGAACCAGTCCTAGTGGTCTGGGAAGTCCTAGTGGTCTGGTCTGTCCTAGTGGTCTGGTCCCAACTGTCTTCTTTTAGTTTTTAAAATTTGTGAGCATGACCTCTATTCTTGGCCTTGTCACTCCATTTATTTTCCACTTTAGCCCCATGGACAAAAAAAGCCCCTTTCACTGGAAGTAAAATAAATTTAGCCTGATAATATAGGAAGTTGCATGGTACCTGCTCAGTTTTCCCTGCAAAATTTCATCACAGAAAAGCACACTATCCAGCAGAGACAAATCAATCATTTATTAGACAAACTAGTATGCCATGAATTTGATTTCCTAGGAAATAGGATGGTAATTAGCAGAATCATAGGGCTTGATTTGGTCTTGAACAGCTTTAAGAGAATCACTCAAAAGTGTAGACAGAGTTGGTTACTGCCAAAATTACACAATTTGTGGCAATCACCCATAGGTTGTTCTGCTGAAAGCTTAGTGTTGATGATCATTCCTTTCATTGAAGGCACAGCTATTGGATGAATCACTTGTTAGAACAAAGATTAAAAAAAAATATCCTATAAGTTGACCTCTTAGAAAATATGTTCCTGAAAACTTGTCTTAAAAAAATTATTTATTTGAGATAGAGAGAGAGAGCAAACACACAAGCCAGATGGAGGGGCAGAAGGAGAGGCAGTGGGAGAAGCAGGCTCTCCACTAAACTGGGAGCCTGACGTGGGACTTGATCCCAGGACCCCAGGATCATGACCTGAGATGAAGGGAGAAGCTTAACCAACTGAGCCACCCAGGTGCCCCTGAAAATTTGTCTTAAGACAGTGGTTTACCCATTGGAAAAGAGTGCAGGAAGGTATGTTTCCCAGGCAATGGCTACATGTCTTCCATGGGCAGGGGCCAAGCTGGCATGTGGCACTACTATGTGCTTAGCAGGAGAGAGTAATGGACCAGAAGCAGGGAGAAGAGTGCTGAAAGGGACTTTGGATGGTGCTGGAAGGAAAGCTTTAACTACATTACAGGTGGGTCTAGATTTGTCTGCTTCTAAATAATCTTAAGTGACAGATTTGACTGGGCTCATCCCAGGAGCTGGTTGGGAGAACTAACACTACTGTCTGGCACCATCCACTGGGTAGAACATGTTAGAAGAACCACAAATGAGATTAACATGCTTTGAAATTGACTCTTAGCAGGAGGAGGGATTTAAATTATTTGCTGATATCAAATTCAAAAAACATCTTTCATCTTCTTTTTTTTTTTTTAACTTTATGTTAAACTGCTGAACAGTGTTTCCAGAATTAGGAATCTAAACCAAATTGGAAAATTAAAAAAAAAAAAACAAAAAAAAACTATTTGTATCCTGTCTAATGTCCCCTCTATCATGATATTGGCCTTCAAAAATAATTTCCGTTATTCACTTTCCCATATATGTTTATAGAGAAATGAGGAATAATTTGATAAGTAGAAGATATATTCACGCAAGTTGTAGGATTTGACTGCAATAGATCTAGAGAACAGAGTTAAAACTGGAGTGCAAGAGACCAGGAATTCATCCTGAGCCAGTTCCAATTCTGGAGGAACTAAGGGGTAATAGCCTTGTCAGCCACCCACAGTGGTAACTTGAATTTCAAAAGCATTAAAAAAATGCAGTTTTCATCTACTCTGGGATGCTGGATGTATTAAAACTGATGGGATCTGGTAGCTCAGCACAGCATTGTCCCGGTATTTGTGATCAGGACAATGGCTCAGTCTGTGTCCTGGAAAGTGAACTCAGGTTCAGTATACCCTCAGACTACAGGAACAGGAACAACCTGTCATCTTCGTGAGACTGGATGTCAGAGAGGAGTTTTTGTTTTGACTTACTTCAGCTTGTGCCTTTCAAAACATGTGAAATAGAACCATATTCTTGTGATAGAGAATCAAAATCCAAGGTGACCTCAACCAAATCTAGCTAACGGGTGTTTCGCCTTTAACTGAAGTCTTCATCGAGTATCAGAAAATCACATTCCACCTGTAATTATGGACAAATAGCTCCGCACAGGTAAAATTCTTACCAACCCTTCAGTTTCCTTATAGAAAAAAAGGTCATTTGTATATTTCAGACTGAAAACCATTCAGGAGGTAAGGTTTTTCTTGCTGTTGCAATAATAATGTTGCACCTGGATACCAGCCACTGGATCTGACATTACAGACCTCAGCATTCATGCAGTCTCAACAAATGTTTCACTCTGTGAGATTAGGAAGGTTATAAGCCTCATGGCAGACTTTTAGTTTAAACTTCCTTCCCAAGAGATGACTGGCTGCTCTGAGCATACCATAGACATAGGTACCTGTGAGAGAGAGCGACTTCTTCACTGGAGTTCAATCCAAACAGGGCTTCCTGGAAAAAGGGTTTCTCCACTCTTTTCCTATTTGTTAGCAACTGTCTTGAGTGATGAGGGAACAGAAGGCTGTCTGAGGACAAAGCAGAAGCAGACATCCTGAAACCTTCCCCCACCCCCACTTCTGGGTAGGACATATGTAACATTCTTTAGGAATCTCCCAACTATCTTAATGTTGATACCTTGCTAAGAAGAAAAATGACCTTGACAATGGCAAGGCCTCTGGTATCCCGTATCCTGTGCATCTTTAGCACAAGAAAATTCTTTGAAACCTCCCTTTTTCCAACCAACCTACATAATCCCTCACAACCCCAGGCCAGCAGCTCTTTCTGCCCATGGGTCCGGTCCCCGTGCTTTAATAAAACCACCATTTTGCACCAAAGATGTCTCAAGAATTCCTTCTTGGTCATCGGCTCCAGACTCCACCCCATTGAACCTCACCTATATTCTAAAACTTCATCATGAGGGCTCCAATACTCATTCAAATAAGTCCTGAGTTTTTAAATATAGTCCTATTCTAAATAAATATTCTCTTGGAAATCATATGTTAATTTTTTTACAAAAAAAAAAAAAACAGCCAAGGTACAGGAATTGTATTATACTAATGTACATAAAATGTATTCTTGGTCACAGATATTCACTCTGTTTGGTCTTTAAAACTTATTTTAAATACTATGCCAGAACTACCCAATGTTCAAAAGTCTTAACTAGGTGATGTATCAAGAAGAATTAAATTTTGGTCACTCTATGTCACTGTGATAAAAATATTTTATCACAATTTAGTGTTTATTTTCTACCTTACGACTGTGAGCTTCATTCATTCAGAAAGTTTGTAGACATGTGTTGGAGTTAGAGAACTGTGGATGATCCCAGAAAATAGAGTTACTAACTCAGAACAGGGCCCAGTATGTTAACTACAAACACTCTTTCCCTCTCTGACCCTCAAAGAAAGTTTTCATTAACATGTTCTTTCTCTTTCAAATAAACTATCCATTGACTACTGCATACCATAATTGGTTTTCCCTGTAGCACTGGAGTAATGAATATGTGATTCATTCAATGACTTATTTCATCTATTGGACTATATAATGTCCTAAGCACAAAAGAAAGGGCCAACAGGTAACAGCTCCAGATTAAATACCTATTGATTCACTTAGTGCCAAAAGAAATGCAAAATACCTGCATAAATTGTCCAAAGCTTACATTTTACCTACACAAATAAGAGCTTCTTTTGAAAGGGTATGCCCTAAATCCTTTACAATAAGCCTAGACAGGGAGGGAGAACTACATCCCTGTGAATCATGTGGACACCTGCAGGGGTCACTTATTTTCATGTAAAAGTAACAGATGGGGGTAGAATAAATGTGGTTTCCACAGAGGGTCTGAGACTTAGTGATTAAGCTGGTAAACCCAGGTAAGTTAGATAAGAGACTATTTTTTATAGTTCTGAATTCATTTTGTAAAGACAATAACAGACAGAGTTGTGTATTCCAAATTTATTTTTAAATCCCTTAGAATTACCAACTTGTAAGGCAATACACTCAATAATTCAGGGCCAGGCTTGTTTGTTTGCTTTCCCCCTTCTTCCAGCATTGGTCCAATGGAACTTTTCTCAATTGAGCAGCAAGTAAAGTTGTTCGGTGATGCTTATTTGCTGTGCTAGAGCTAGAAATAGATTATAGCTCAATATGGTAATGACGGGGTTTTGGAATATAGATGAAGTTTGATGGGGCGAGGCAATGGCCATGAAAGAATTCTTGAGATGCCTCTTGTGCAAAAAGGTGGTTTTATAAAAGCATGGGGACAGGACTCATGGGCAGAAAAAGCTGCCCTGGGTTTGTGAGGTGTGGCTGATTATATACTTGGGAATTGGGGGAGGTAAGGAAAAGTGAGGTTTCAAAGAGATTTTTGTAGGTTAAAGAAGACTGATAGAATACTGGAGGCCTTGCCATTGTCAAGTTAACGTTGTTTACCCCTCTAGTAAGGCATTAACATTAAGATTGTTGGGAGCTTCCTGGAGGAACTTTACACTCTACCCACTTCAAGTATTTGTCAATGGGCTGCAGATTATAAGGACATTTAAATGTCCTTACATTCCCTTCTGGAAGCTAGGTTATTGATAGAAATGCTTTGTTCCTGTAAATTGTTAAGACATTTATAAACTGAGGGAGATCCCTGTCTTGCAGGATTGTGATATCTATAAATTAACCACGTGTTTTTCCTTTAGGGCAGCCAGGAGCGTATATCCCATCTGGGGGGTTGGGGGTGTGGGTTGTCAGCTTTTGCCTGTCCTCAGCTTACCTTCTGCTCCCTCGTTAGTGAAATACATAGAATGAGAGGGAAATGCGAATAGATGCCACACACCCCATGGAAATACCCGCTGGTCACCATGATGCTTATAACTGACACACTATTGTATTTCTCTGATTTTCCTTTTCTTCCCTCTTTTTGGTGGAGGGTATTTAGTTGGCATTTATACAATAAAGTTTTGCAAAACCTGGACTGAATCCTGGCAGAAGGACCAAGAGGCACTCAAAGACTTTAGAGGATCAGAGGTGTATTTAAAAATACACCTCTGATCCTTTGGTTATTCACCAAAGATCTGAGCCCTGAGCACAAGCTGGGAGGGGAATTTATACCCTTCTACTTCCCATACTTGGTAATTTTGGAGCGTGCAGGAAACAGGGTAGAAAAGAAGAACCCAGAAGGACTTTGAGACAGGGACTGGAATTCCCTTGTTGGTTTGGTCAGCCGCCTTAGAGTGCAGTTTTTCCCTATCAAAGTTAAGTATGATTTTTGGAGTAACTTCCTTTTATGAAACAGAACTGAGTAAGCACACTGGCTACAAAATGAAAAGGAGAGGGCTGAAAGTTGATGATAAAATTAAAGAAGATACAAATGAACAGAAAATTATCCCATGTTCATGAACTGGAAGAATTAATATTATTAAAATATTCATACTACCTAAAGCAATACACAGATCGATTCAATGCAATCCCTATCAAAATTCCAATGGTACTTTACACAGAAATAGAAAAATTAATACTAAAATTTGCATGGAACTGATGTGGGAAACAAAGGCAGAAGAAAAATTATTAAATTTCCTTACCTACTGACAAGCCCTTAAAACAGGCAGAGTGACTCTCCTCTAGGGACTCAATTACCCTCACCTTAAGGCTTTGCTAAGGGCAAAGGACAATCCTAGCCTGACCGACCCCAACCCCAACCAGGATCCTATAAGTCTACTTTAACAATTCCTTTGAAAAAACTTTATCTCTAAACCTCCAAGACAGTGTCGACAATCATTCCCAAGCATATGGCCCACTGATATACATCTAAAGGGTCTCACGAGAAGGTTTTATTACTGGTAATGAATAACCTTTTCCCCAGACAATAGCTAGCCCCTCAAGGTCCTAGAAACCTTGCTTCCAAAATTCCTTAGAGACTTACATCATCCCTAATCTCCTCTCCAACTTATAAGTATATAATAGACCACACTTCACATCCCAGGGGCAGCAGCTCTTCCTGCCCATGGGTCCTGTCCCCATGCTTTAATAAACCACCATTCTGAACCAAAGATGTCTCAAGAATTCCTTCTTGGTCATTGGCTCTGGACCTCACCCCACCGAACCTCACCTATATTCTAGAACTTCATTAGAACCACAAAAGACCTCAATGGCCAAAGTAATACTGAGAAAAAAGAACAGAGTTGAAGGCATCCTATTTCCTGATTTCAAATTATATTCAAAGCTGGGTGTCTGTTAGAGGCACTGAGTTAGGCTGTAACAGGATACCTGGAGGCCAGCAATGAAGTCAGAGGCCTGAGCTAGGAGCACTCCAAAACAAAGCCACAAGAAGCCCGATCAAGCCAGACAGACCCAAAATGGCAGATGCCAGTATAGGAAACCCCTGAGCAAAGAAGGAAGAAGAAGAGGGAAACCTGCTTCCCAGGAATCCTGCCTCAAGTAATGAATATTCTACCCCCTGGTTAACAACTGTCTATAAAAGATAGAAACCCAAACCCCATGGTGTGCATCTCTGTTGCCTGCTCTCATATCTTGAGAGTGTACTTTTGCTTTAACAAATTTTCTTGCTTGTCATTTGCCTGCTGTGTTGTTTGTCCTTGAATTCTTGCTCCTGATGACACCAAGAGCCTTTGGCGACATCTGTGGGACAAGCAGGGTCGAGGTCCCAGGGCCTGGGGTTTCCCAGTCTACCCAGCACAAGAATGAAACTGGACCCTTACCTAAGAACATGCAGAAAAATGAACTCAAAATGAATTAAAGACTTCAATTTAAGACCTGAAGCCATGTAAGTCTTAGAGGGAAACATGCGGAAAAAACTCCTGGATGTTGGCCTTGGCAATTTTTTTTTTTCTTGGTGGGAGTTTGTGACACCAAAAGCTCTGGCAAACAAACAAACAAAAAGTGGGATGACATCAAACTGAAAACCTTCTGGTCAGTAATGGAAATAATCAAAAAATTAAAAGGCAACCTACAGACTGGGAAAAAAATAGTTACAAACCATATATTGGATGAGTTAATATCCAAAACATATAAGGAATGCATATAATTCAATAACAAATAATAAGTGACCTGATTACAAAGTGAGGAAAGCACCTGAGTAAGCATTTTTCTAAAGACAATGTATGAATGAATGGCCAACAGGTATAGAAAAAGCTGCTCAGTATCACTCATCATCAGGGAAATGCAAATCAAAACCACAATGAAAGATCATCTCACAATTGTTAAGATGGCCATCTATTTTTGGTGGGAATGTAAATTGGTATAGCCACTATGAAAAACAGTATAACGTTTCCACAAAAAACTAAAACTAGAACTGCTATATGATCCAGCAATCCCAATTCTGGGTATATACCCAGAGGAAATGAAATTAGTACCTTGATTCATGGTGATACATGTATCATACATACATACACACACACATACATACATACATACATACCTTGGTGATACATGTGTTCCCATGTTCATTGTAGCATTATTCACAAGCCAAATATGGAAACAACTTATATGCCCGCTGATGCAGGAATGGATAAAGAAATGTGGTAAATAAAGACAATGGAATATTATTCAAAAGGGAAAACTTGTCATATGCAACAACATGTATGAACTTGGAGAACATTATAACAAGTGAAATAAGTCAGAAAGAAAAAGAGAAATGCTACAGGATCTCGTTTATGTGCAGAATCTAAAGAAGTCAAACTCGTTGTAACACAGAGTAGAGGGGTGGTTGCCAGGGGCTGGGGGTTGGGAAAACGGGAGATGTGGTCCAAGGCACAAAGTTGCAATTAGGTAAGATGAATAAGTGTACAGCTCTAGTGTACAGTCTGATGACTATACTTAATAGTGTTGCACTGAATACTGGAAATTTGCTAAGAGAGTAGATTACAGGTGCTCTCAACACACACACACACAAACACACACACAGGCATACAAATGGTACCTATTCGAGGAGATAGATATGCTAATGAACTTGGCTGTAGTAATACTTTCCACTACGTATATGTATGTCAAATCATCATGCTATATACCTTAAGTATAAAGTTTTTATTTAAAATTTAAATATTAGGAATATTTAATTTTAAATATTAGAAAATTAGAAATAACTGAAAATTCCTAGAAAAAACAGAAAGTTGACAGTGAAGACAGAAGCTTAAGAATTCTCAGAATTTGAGAGAGGGAAAGGCATGCAGGTGGTGTTACAAACATGAGTCGAGAAAGAAAGGGGTTATTAAGTGCTGATACTAACAGGTAATGGCAATGGAGCAAGGTAGATGATCGTTTTCCAAATAATTACCACAGAAACCTCCTCAGAGAAGTTTCAAGGGAAGAGAGAGCTGAAGGGTCTATTAAGTATTTGCTGGATTCTTTAAGGAAGTCTCACCAGTGCTTCAAGGATAAGTTTTGGAGATGGTAAAAGTAAGAATGTGTGACATATGACAGGAAGACTGAAGAAACATCAGCTTATTTTGCAAAATAAAGGACTTTATAAAATAACAATTAGAAAAATAATCACATAACTTGGAGGCTTGCAACTTGTGCATAAGATAGCATAAAGGATGAGGGGTATGTTTTGTATGAAAGAACAGTTTCAGAGGAATAACTACATTTCTTTCATCCAGTCTTTTTTTAGTTTAGTTTTGTTTTTTTAAAGATTTACTCATTTACTTTTTTGAAACAGAGTCAGAGAGATCACAAGCAGACAAAGAGGCAGGCAGAAGGAGAGAGAGAAGGAAAGGCCATGCTGAGAAGGGATTCTGAGGGGGGACTCCATCCCAGTACCCCGGGACCATGACGTGAGCTGAAGGCAGTCTCTTCACTGACTGAGCCACCCAGGTACCCCGTTATAGCACTTTCTTGTCTCTGTTGCTGTGTGTGAAAGACAGTGTTGAATCCATGAATCGACGGCTACTCTGCCAGCTTGACAGGGTGGCAGGGGGGCAGGTGCTGTGTCTGATTCACTCATCATGCAACCCACAGACACAGGATGTGGTGCTTTGCTATATAACAAGTACTCATAGTTTTGCTGAAACACAAATTTATTTACTATATGGTTTCCAGCCATGGAAAACTGTACAAATGTGTACACAATTTATTGTAGTATTTGAAGATGGTATTTAAATAAAACTAGAATACATTTTGGGGACTAATGGATACAGATATATTTGCCATAGTTCTTTCTGAATATTCTTTTTCTTTTCTTTTCAGATTTTACTTATTTGTTTGACAGAGAGAGATCACAAGTAGGCAGAGAGGTAGGCAGAGAAAGAGGAGGGGGAAGCAGGCTCCCCACTGAGCAGAGAGCCTGATGCAGGGCTCCATCCCAGGACCCTGAGATCATGACCTGAGCCAAAGGCAGAGGCCCAACCCACTGAACTACCCAGGTGCCCGAATTTCACCCAGTCTTAAAAAATTGCTTTCAGGGGTGCCTGGGTGGCTCAGTGGGTTAAAGCCTCTGCCTTCAGCTCAGGTCATGATCCCAGGGTCCTGGGATCGAGCCCCGCATTGGGCTTTCTGCTCAGTGGGGAGCCTGCTTCCCCCCCACCCCCTGCCTCTCTGCCTACTTGCGATCTCTGTCAAATAAATAAATAAAATCTTTAAAAAAATTGCTTTTGTTCTATTTTCCCGAGACTCAGACTTGTTCCATTTCTTTTTCCTGCTTTCTACCTTCTAAGGATTGGTATTCCTATACCTGACTCTTGATTCATGTATTCCTTGTACATTACATTTCTAGTAAATTCACTATTTAATAAATGTTTTATTTGACCTCTTCAACCTACAGTATCAGCTTATACTTGGTTCAGATTTTCCTACTGTAGACAATGGGGACAATGAAAAGATTCGGGGAAGCATGAACAGAGAATGGCAGATCAATTTACATAGGATCAAATATCAGAAGTTACCTGTGGGACATCAAGTGGTTTAACATACATATAAACGCAGTGACAGAAAAAGAACAGGGTAGAAATTAAGGGCAGAAATAACACCAGAAGGAAAAAAATGACTGAAATTATAAAAATCTGAGGAAAACTCTAAAGTCCCAGTTTGTAAGGAAGTCAAAAAAATTAAAGCACAATAAACAAAAAGAAAACCACACAAAAGTATTTCATTATTAAATTGTTAAAAACCAATGATGAATGTGGCACCTGGCTGGCTCAGGTGGTAAGGAATACAACTCTTGTCTTGGGGTTGTGAGTCTGAGCCCCACACTGGGCATAGATATTACTTAAGAATAAAATCTTTAGGGGTGTCTGGGTGGCTCAGTTGTTAAGTGTCTGCATTCAGTTCAGGTTATGATTCCCAGGGTCCTGGGATCAAGCCCCACATCCCTATAGGGCTCCCTGTTCAGCGAGAAGCCTGCTTCTCCTTCCCCCACTACCCCTGCTGTGTCCCTCTCTTGCTGCGTCTCTCTCAAATAAATAAATAAAATCTTTTTAAAAATGAAGAAAAATGCAAAAGCAGACTGAGGAAAAGAAGTAACACATCTTATATAGAAAGGAACATAGATGAGAATTACCCAAGTCTCATAAAAAATGTGAGAAACAGAAAGCAATAGAAGAATGTCTTTAAGGAGCTAGGGAAAAACAGAAACCTAGAAGGTTGTATCTATTTTAAAAATATTTAACAATGAAAGCAAAACAAACACAAATTTCAACCCAAAGCTGAGAGAATTTATCACCAGCAGTTTTCACTATAAGGAATGTGAACTGAAGTTTTATAGGCTATAGAAAATGATACAAAATAAAGTCTGATCTATCCAGAAGAACAGACAGAGGTAGTACATATAAGTGTAATATACTAGAAAGGATTTCTTGTTTTTAATTTCTTTTAAGCACACATTATAATTTTGGAGTCGGTAACTTGTTGAAGTCCAAGCTATGACAAAATACCGCAGTGTATGACAGGAGGAAAACAGAAGGCACAATTTTCATGTCCTTCTTTGTGGAATATATGAGGTGTTATAATTTTTTAATGAAGATTACCATAGGATAAAGATGTGTATTTTAAATCATAAGGAAACCATAAAAACACACATGATAAACTAAAAGAAGAACTAAAACAGAATATTAAAATATTCAATTGACTCTAACAAGATAGGAAGCAGGGGAAAAGGTAGCAGTTATAAATGAGGAATAGATGATGGGGAAAAAATAGACCTACATTAAATGTAAATGACCCTAATACTCCACATAAAAGGCAAATATTGTGTGAATAGATGTAAACCCCACCTAAAAGTTGTCTAAACACACACATATACTAAAAGACAAATCACAGGATTAGAGAAAGCAACATCTGAAATGATATATTACTTGGCCAAAAGGGAAACTTCTTTTACAAGCAGGTGAATTCATTACTATAAACATATTTGATAACATTTCAGAGTTTTTTTTTTCCATGAAGTGCTACTACGTAAATAGAAATTACTGTCATCATTACCATGTAAGTCTGCCTTCACGGTCTCAGTGAGCTTTCATGAATCTCTCATGATTTGTAAAGAAACTGGAGCCCAAATTTGGATTGCATATATATTAATTCTATCATGCCAACAGAGGCATGAAGGAAGCTGTGATATCCCCCAGATAAGATTAAAACTAAGAAAGCAAAGTGGATAGACAAATATTGCCACTAAATAAAGTTTTTAGTAATATTTCAAGTGGTGTCAAGTTTCCATGAGCCAACTCACAATTCTGTACAATAATTTCATTTAATTCTATTTTTAATCTATGTTTTAAAATATAAATCCTCTGTTTCTAAGGATAAGGAGCCTGTAAAATCATATTTATTGCTTCATTTATGAAGGAATGAAAGTCATTGCTCAGCATGTAACAGTTCCAGGGGTGGATAAAAAGTATAATCATTTCAGAGACGCTCAGAACAAAAGAAAAAAAAAAAAGGATCAAGAAGTATGAAGAGGTAAGCAACACATGGAGTTGGAACATGATTCAAAGGTTCAAAAGTAGGAAAAAAACTATTATTAATATCAAAGTGCACCGTCAAACATAGATAATACTTGATTGCTAAAGAGGCCACATGTGGGGAATCAGAATAGGTTCAGGCAAGGGAAAAAAAGGATAGTTTATAAATATCTGAGTTAGTATCAATCACAGAATAGCAAAGATGAAATCATTAATTTCATAACATTTAGAGTGGAGTTCTTAAAGTACTATTTTCTGTTCTAAAAATGATTTCTAAGTCTACCTTATATTTTAAAATTACTGCATGTATCAAGTGGGATAGCATTTTTTTTTTAATTAGTTCTTTTAAGGCAGTGGTAGAGAAGGAGATTCTGACTTTACTTTTGGGGAGCATATGCTCAATTGTTTTAAAATAAATTATTTTGAAAAAAACTAACAAAAACAAAACAAATTATTTTGTATATGAAATTATTTTAAGCTGAAGAAATTTTTCATGGAGAAACACTCTGAATCTATCATTGGGATATTAGCTTGTGAAACACAGGACTCCTGCCACTGCTGGTCTTTGTGTTGCTTTTTAAGAAACTAGTAGAAAGTGTGAACTCCTTCAGCAGAAGCGGCTCCAGTCAAAGGACAAGGCCAGTGAGGGGTGTGTGAGCTGGATTTCAAACCCTACATCCTTTCCCAGCTGGGATCCACAGCACAGTGAACTCACTAGAATCCAATAGCCCAGAGGATGCTCTCCCAAAGTTTCTGTCTGCAGTCAGATTTACATTTCGTGATAAGAAATTAATTGCAGTCTTTTGTTTTTAGTTCTTCCCAATGGCCAGATGTAATGTAATGTCGAACATTCTTATTTAACCTACATGAGAACGGAAGACAGTTTTGTTTATCCTCATATACAGATGAGACAACAGAAGCTCAGTTTTGTTTATCCTCATATACAGATGAGACAACAGAAGCTCAGAGTTCTCATATCTCCTGTCTTTTGTGAGGTTTTCAGCAGTGTGGGGGCCTACTGAGGCCTACCAACTTCAAGTTCTCGGGTACTACTACTCCATAGATGGAAGACGGTTCTTAAATTGGTCTATTTACACAGTACCTGGATTTTCCTGTATTGATTTAGGGAGAAATGTGTCAACTTGTTTTGACTTTGCAAAGTTTCAATAGTTAGTTCTCCAGAGGTAAACCATGTAATCTTGAACTCTGAATTTTGAAAATAATAGAAATCAGCTTAAAATTTCAATTAGAAAAGTGTTATCTCTTTAAAGGTAATAGTAGAAGCCCATCATTTTATTAACATTTTGGTCAGATAAGGTAAGAATCAGATAAATGCTTGATCAAGTCTTAGGATACTGTTACAATAGCTAAGTTGTGATTGAAAGTACAAACATCTTAGTTCAAGAGTTTTTAATTGAATTTTCTAAGCAGAAGCTGAGTTCTATGTACAGAAGGCACTGAATTCAATACTTTATACCTAACAATTCTAATGCCATGAATATGGAAAGATGGATGTCTTACTTTCATTTTAACTGAAAGAATGTTTCAATGGCTTAATCTCCCCAAGGAGTATCTGTCTGTAATTTGAATAGTCTATAATTGGAAAAGGCTTAAGAAGGCCTATAAATTGATAAAGAATGTTCTTTTTCTGTTGTTTAATTAACACGGGTTGAGTTCTGCAAAACACTACACTTTACAACCAGCAAGCAACCTGAGTCTTTGAGATTTTCGCTTCAGGATTAGGTATGTGTAACTCACCAAGTTTGTTATTAACGGTTTGTCATCTTCTCTGGCATGGCTTGATTATTGACTATAGCTAATATTGCTACTTGGGCACAACCCTTTCATCTCTGAATGTGAGATCCCTGATCAGCTGGTGGCTACAGTGGTCACCGTATGAAGATGGGGTGAATGTGGAACTCTTGAGTGTTTTGAAGTTAATCAAAGGCTGCATCACAACATTACAAGGATTATGGGTTGATGTAGGGCCGACTCATGTCTCATTTCTCTCGTGCAGTTTGCCCTGCCAACATTGATATCCCACATTTTTGTATATAAATATATAATAATGTATAATATAACAATAAGGATAATACCCACTACTGTTTTGAGCATCTACATTGCGCTGGTGCTTAATACTATATTAATTAAAAGAATATAATATGGAGACACAGTTTCCTGGGGTGGAGGGACAGCCACGTCTATTATGTCAGGCAAATTATTTAATCTTTAAAGACCTCAGTTTCCTTACCAGCTGTAAAATGGAAAAGAAATAATAGCTTTTATCTCATGGTCTTATTAAAAGTATGAGATGTGATAATACATATAAATTGCTTCAAACAGTGCCAGTGAGTGTTTAGGAAATGTTAGCTGTTAAAATTTTATGAGTGATGGAACAAAGGTGCAGTGAGTTTAAGGCACACAGTTAAAAACAGTGAAACCATGGCTCAGAATGAGGTTTTCTTGGCACTAAAATCATGCTCTTTCTTCTATTTTGTTCTAGCTTGCCACTGCCAATGATTTTACGGTCTTGTAATTTTCAGACAGTGACTAGAGTCCTGAGCCAGCCTGATGGCTTAAATCTCAGTCTGCTATCTACCAGCTGTGCAACTTTGAGAAAGTTAACCTCTTTCTACCTCCTGTGCTCACCTTTATGGATAACACCAGTCCTTAGACTGGTTGTGATCAATAGTTAATTAACCGATTAATGTAAATGAAGCCCCAGGACTAGCTCCTGGTGCACACTAGTGCTGTAGGAACATGATCACCATTACTTACTTACCACTTGGTTTTAGGTATTGTTTTTAGATCTAATCTCAATCATGTTTTATTTTCCTTGGGAGCAGAGACAGTATCTCACATAATTTATAAATTTTTCATCACTCCTTCCAGGAGATATTTATAAGTATTTATCAAGTAATATTACTTTCCTGATGCTAGATCAGCTTAGGAGTATTGATTTTACTTCATGACAATAAAATGAGTATATAGGGTTTATCTAATAATTCCATACCTCTATAAACCTTTGTGTTTTAAATGATTACTATTTCTTGAATCTTAGTATCAAATGCCCTAAAGTTAGTCCAAACCTTGTCATCTTATACTGATCCTCAAACTTTGGTCCCAAACACCTCATAATGCAATTTTCAAGAAAGAATGAACTCATTTGATCGTAAGAAGCCCTTTCATGACGTGTATGTACATCAAATCACCATGTTGTACACTTGAAAAATCTTCCAATTGCATTTGTCACTTACACCTCAATAAAGCTGGGAAAATAAACAATGTACTCTATCAAAAGTTCCTGCTTTCACCTGAGGGAATTGCTTAGACACAATGAGAACTGGTTCAATTAGATTTTAGACGAACTAATCTAAGTGTGAACTACCTATTTCCTTTCCTACACACAAACAAATCAGGAAAGAGTCGTTTTTCAAGGAGGCAATTATAGTTGGTTTTGCCATGAGAATAGCCTCTGTAGAAGCCCTCAGTAGCGAAGCTGGTGAGGAGCAACATTTAAGGTACACCTCACAACAGAAAGTAGTCAGAATGTCAATGCCAAGCATACAATCCTCGCTTCTGGGAGAATTTTCACTGGTATGATCAGAGTTTCTTGCAAGTTTAACAGGGAGCTGGTTTAGACTGGACAATTGGAGCAAATTCATATACTAGGATTCCAGAGGAAATACAGAGAAATGGGAAAAGAAGCGTTTTGAGGTACAGAATCAGCTTCTGCCCAAGTGGTCCTGTTGTTCTTTTCACCTCAGACATACCAGCATAATGAGTCCGGTTCTTAGGTTTGTTCTGTGTTGCTAGGAGGAATGAAAATGATAGGAGCTTACAGTAAAATCCATTTACTATGGGAGAACAGCCTGCAGGATGGAATGGAACTACCATGTCCAAGAAACATGGGACTCTCCATTTTCCTTGTGGGACAACAAGAGATACCCCTGAAATGATGGCTTGTCTACAATTAGAGTTGGTGAGAGATTATGTCTGACTGGGAACAGATTATGTCCTTATAATGTCCAAAAGCATCCAGGCTGCTCGACACGCCCTGACGCCATAGCTACGTAAGGACAAGACTTCTAAGGGATGCAGGAAATACTAGTCAGTCCTTGGCAAAGGAATCCCATAAAATAAGTGGAATAAGAAAGAGTGGTTGAGGGTTCATATGTTCTAGACTTAAAGATTTCTTTTTTCCCCAGAGATGTTTTCCTCCACTTTCCAATACTAATTTTATCTTTGCTATCCCCTTCTTTAGGAATTCTTGCATCCTCCTTATTGGACATTTTCTGCCCTTTTATAAACTCTTTATTCACTGATGATCTATGATCTTATATTTCGGAAGCTGGACCATGGGATTGGTTGTGTGCTTTGTCTAAATCCCTGTGGACCAGCTCTTCCTGGAAGCACATCCCAACAGGTCTCTAATTTCATGCTTACCAAACAGAATAGTAGTGTTTTGAATTCAAATCATTTCTTTTCTCAGGAATCGAAGAAAATATTCATTCTTGTGCAGTTTCAGTTTCTGCCTTACATATTCCCTGTTTTTTTTTTCCCCATCATCTAGTTTGTGAAGAATGACTTATTAGCCTCTTTTGTTTCTCTGCCCTGTCTTCAGTCCTCAACAGGCAACACGGTTGCCACACGGCTCCCTAATGTGTTGCCTCATACGTCCATCCCCTCATCAGGAAGCATTCAAGGTCAGAAAAACAAAAGCTAAATAGTGAGCGCAGAATTATTGCCACATACTCTGTTAAGGTGGGAAGGAGTGCAACAACAAAGTAAAACATGAAATTCACTATTAGAGGAGTTAGTCAGCTGGAGTTGAAAGGAGCAACCCCACCAGACCACCTTTGCTTATGACCCCAATTCTATGTTTGGCAGGTTCACAAACGTGCCCTCAGGTTCAATGCACCGGAAGGACTAAAAAAACTCACTGAAAGCTTTCCCCTTGCAATTTCAGGTTTTCAGGACAGAGTAAAACTCTTGAGGAACCTCCCAGGGCACAGTGCAGTTCAGCGGTCCTGTCCCTACGGAGTTGGAAGCTCATAGAAGCCTCAAATCACACCTCACAGATAAAAAGACAAACAGAGTAAAGTAAGTGCTATCAGGCAACTCAAATTTGACTTAAGGAGATAGAAATGCAAGCGATTTTCAGAGAAAAGGATTAAGTGCACAAAGATCCTACAGGAGATCTTTTATCCTACTTTCTGGGCACACTGAGTGGGTCGGGAAGGTTTCCAGAGTAAACAGAGAAGTGCAGGCAGCCAGTAAAGATACACTTTCTCGTGGTCGACGCTATGCGACACTCAGCAGTCTCAGATTCTGGAAAACCACTGGTCCTGGTAATGTGCATATATGGGTCACTGGTAAGTGGGTCATAATTAATAGAGTTATAAGAATTTCAAATAGTAAGCTTTTTTTTTTTTTTCCCCATGGACATTCAGCTGTCTCAGGAAACCACGACAGTTCACATAACAAAGGATCATAAGAGTGATTTAATAATTCCTATTAGGCATTTTTATTAAGTTGTCAGTAGCTATTGTTTGCTGGGTGATTAATGAAGACCCTGTAATTAAAAGATGGCTTCCACAAAATACTGTAATTTATCTTTTGGGGAGCGTTCAAGACCAGAGAATAGACCACTTACTACTGTTCTCATTATACAAAGGCGCCTTTTGGAGGCAGCCATTTTCAGACTGCTTTAATTACATTTTGGGGCAATTTTAAGTTGATTAAGATTTATGGAATCAACTTCATCACTTTTCAAAGCAAATGAAAGGCTCCATAGAGTTGCAACTAAATATAAAATCAGAGAGAAGGGAAGAACTAATGGGCAGGCAAGGCAGAGCTTTTTTTCTGTTACAAACCCTAAACCCACTTGTCAACTTGCAAACATGGTCAGACACTTCACATGACAATGCCGTACAGAATTATTTTATCAAAGGAGTATGTGTATCTTTTTTTATAAAGAAAACGAGAGGTAGGGAAAACAGATTTGTTTATTTTACATGACACAGACATGTCCAGAGGCCATGTTGTACAGAGTCATTTATATTTTAAAAAAGTAAACACAAGTATATCGATGCTTAGAGAAAATGGGAAAGAGTTAATGCTGCAAAATGGGCTCTACCTGCAATCTTTTTTCCCCACTGAAAATGAACAGTGTGGTGCTGAGGCCTTCTGTGCTAGATGCAAGCACGGTCAATCTGGTTTAGAAAGGACACATCCACAGTGGCTTAGGGATGGCTGATTCCCGTTTCTACTAAGCAAGGACTCTATTTGGAAATGGTGGTACTAGGCCGCCAGAATACTTCCCTGTACTTCAGTGTAACTGAACTACATATGCACAAGGAGAAAGCCTCCTGGTCAGCAATTGTAAAATTCAGTCCTGGGGGTACACAGGAGGCTCAGTCAGTCAAGAGGTGGCTCTGGATTTCAGCTCAGGAATTGAGCCCTGCCTGGGGAATCTGCGCTCAGTGCGGAGTCTCTCTCCCCTTCTCCCTCAGCTCTTCGCCTCCCCCTCCCCAAACTTTTAAATAAATAAATCTTTAAAAAGAAGACAAGATTCAGGGTGCCTGGGTGGCTCAGTGGGTTAAAGCCTCTGCCTTCGGCTCAGGTCATGATCTCAGGGTCCTGGGATCGAGCCCCGCATCGGGCTCTCTGCTCAGTAGGGAGCCTGCCTTCGCCCCTCTCTCTGCCTGCCTCTCTGCCTACTTCTGATTTCTGTCTGTCAAATAAATAAATTAAAAAAAAAAAACCTTAAAAAAAAAAAAAAAAAGAAGACAAGATTTAGTTCTAGAAAGGAGAATGGTACCTTAGGAGCAGAGTCTGCATCTCAGTCTGCCGCTAAGTTTCTGATCTGTCATGCCCGAGAGGAGACAAGGGCCCTGGGGGACAGGGCACTGAGGTGAAATGTTCTGTAAATGCGCAGGAGGACGGGGCCAGGTAACGGCTAAGCTGTCCTATTTTACAGAGGCTTTACTGACCTGAGCAAGCTCCTCCACTTCAGTCCAGGGCTCCATGTTAATTACTCGAACACTTAAAAACACCTTTGGAGCTTTCTCTCACTGTGCCAAACCACTGCTTTTAGAACAAAACCAAAAAGTGAACTGCAGAATGGAGGCTATTTTTAGAGTTGTAAAAAATAAGAATATGTAATTTCGGTTTAGTTATTCTTATCGGCTGAAGATGAAAACATCCTCCTTGGGTTGGCAATGGAGAGTACTATAGCAAAGGACAAATCACTCTCTTCTTATTCCAAGAAGAACCAACCCACATTGCATGGAGCATCTGTATGAAAGGAAAGTTGTCTTCTAAGAACTTGGGAAGTGCTGTGTTCCTCCTTCTCTACCTTGGAAACCCAAATGCAGGGTAGCCCTGTGTTGGTAAGGACACGTGTTGAGGTAGCTTTCCTCCCTTGGCTTTTCCAAGTGTATTCAACTACAAGCACAGTCCGTTGACATTCCGCATGTTCACAAAACACAACTTGAGAACTCTGCTCACACATATCAAAGCAACCATGTAACTGACATATTTTTGTTCATCAGTTTGGGTGTGTATCCTCTTCTTGCCTCTTAGCCAAAAATATGAAAATTAACACAAATACACAATAATTTTCACCATAAATATTTAAAATAGTGTAGCATGTATGTAGAAGTTTATAAATATTTAACATATATATAAACACACGTATATACATGTACATAGCACTGGCATATAACTGTTTATATTTACCATAATTATTTATTATTAGTTACTATTGTGATTCCAATTTGTATTATTTTGTCCTTGTAAAAAAGGAATTTAAAGTATCATTAACGATTATTTGGTTTTATTATTTTTAATGTATATCATTTCAAACACGGTGTTATATTGCTATACATAGTACTGTATAAGAGCATTTGACCAAGTCCTCCTAGTAAGTAAATACATGTAAACCTAAATTAGGACACAGACATGTGTTTACTAACTTGACTCTTTCTTAGACAAGCTGAGTGTTCTTTCTTTCATTCTTTCTTTCTTTCTTTTTTTTTTTTTTTTCAGTCTGAGTGTGGCTGGCACCCAGTGTCATGTTAGTTCCAGGAGGAGGACATGATGGTTTTTGCAAATCTGTACATCACATTATGCTCCCAGCAGGTGCAGCTACGGTCACCAGGTGGCATGATTACTGACTCTTACAACAGTCTTGTATTTCCAGCTTCCAGGGGAGGACAATCTGGGGGCTTTTCAGTAACAGTCATTTCTCTTATTCACTGTGGCCTTTGCCTTTACCACTGAGTACCAGGAGTACTTAAAAGCACTTATGCAGAAATATTCACAGAATGTGAAAAATGTCTGACAAACTCTCCGAGTGGCAGCCATGACATAAATATAGAAATGTATTTTTCTGCATTTTGATTTTTTCCCAAAATGATTGCTTCACTTAATAAATATGTTTGCAAAATGAAAAGTATTTTCTTTGAGGACAAGACTAAGACCTTCACTTTTTCTTAGATAAATATATGTTGACAGGTATATTACTCAGAGTTAAATCGGAGGAGGATAACCACTATGAATAAAAGGATAAGAAATTTATTATAGGAATTAAGTCCTATTCAGTTACGGGAAGAGCTGGAGAAGTGAGCACGTGAAAGAAGCTGAATAAAGAGGCATCCCAGCCTATCAGTTGACAAGGCCAGCATTCCTGGCCAGTTGTACCCCAGGGACCCGGGCAGGGAAGCCTTTGGGGCTACAGCCAAGTGGGGGGTCCTAGGCTCCCATGGGGTGAAAGAACTGGGCACAGAGGGAGCCTGAAAGAATGAGAATAATATGGAACCCAAAGACACTACTGTTTCTCTTGGTCATGAAATCCAAGCATGACAACTTTCAGAGGACAATGATTTGTTTGAATTCTACCTTCCAAATCTTTTGGAAAAGTTGCTGTTGGGTCGGCTTGAACCCAGAACTGCAAAGGGAAAGGGTTTCTGGGAATCACTATCTCCAGCTTCATCTGGCTGATGCTAGAAAAATCAGGCCTCTTGTCAATCATTCTTAATTACTTAAATTGTGTCTAGCCTGATGGTAGATATGTCTTGTCAAAACAGTCTGTCATTCAACATGTAGTCACAAACCGTTTGATTGTGGACGAGTGTCTGGTCTCTCTGTGTGTTACACACTAAGGATGAAAAGAGAAAAGCAGTACCCCCACCTAAAACTTGTGAGGATTTTTAAGATCATATTGTGTATAAAGCACCTAGAACAGGAAGTGGTCAGTAACTGTTTACTTGGTGCTGGGCACTGGAAACACAAAGGAAAAGGCAGGGTCTGTCCCCTTAAAAAGAAAAAAGCCTAACTAACAGTCCTGGAACCAAAAGATCATTTTGATATAACTAAGTTGATGGGTTGTTTTGGTACCACTATACTTTTTTTTTTTTTTTTTCAAGAAAGGGTAATGATTCAAGAGTACGTAGATTCAGTGTATTTCAACAGCTTTAAAACAGGAAGCACGACAGATTAGATCATTCTACTGTGTATATGTTTCAGGAGCTGTTATTACCCATTCATCAGTGCTAACCATGAGAATTGCTCTTCAAAGATAAAATATAGCACTTTATGGGTCTCTCCTAAATTCACATACATGACTTGATTTTTCCCTTTCTTCAAATCAAATAAAAAGGTCTTCTGTGAAAATTTTTAAAAATTTTTTTGTTTTCGGGCGCCTGGGTGGCTCAGTGGATTAAGCCGCTGCCTTCGGCTCAGGTCATGATCTCAGTGTCCTGGGATCGAGCCCCGCATCGGGCTCTTTGCTCAGCGGGAGCCTGCTTCTCTCTCTATCTCTGCCTGACTCTCCGCCTACTTGTGATTTCTTTCTCTGTCAAATAAATAAATAAAATCTTTAAAAAAAAAAATTTTGTTTTCCTCTCCTTGGGAAGAAGTTAGATAGCACAGAAGTCACTCAGAGAGGAAATATATAGATTCTCGTTTCTTCTGTCCAGCAAAGCACCACCAAAAAGAAAAAGAAAAAGTAACGTAAACAAACTAAAAACCACCGGTGAAAAAGGAGACCATGGTACAGCTGTGCGATAATACCACCCCTGGATGTCTGGCTTAAATACCAGCTGTGAGCACGGCACTTTATTCAGAGGTGTAACCACTGCATCAATGTTCATGGATGTCCCCATTTCAGGAACCAGAACTGCCTTTCCCTTAGCTCCTCCTGCCTCGCATCCAGAAGACCCTTTCTGGGTTTCTGTTTCCCCACATCCCACAGGTAATCCATCAGCAAGTCCTGTTGAGGTTAACTTCCAAATGCACCCACGTCTGACCAGTTGTCAACATTCTCACTGACGTGGTCCAAGTCACACTACACCTTGGGAAAATGCATGATTTTGGTCAATGTGATTCTTCTTCCTCGGCCTCTTCCCCACATAGCTGCCTCCATCTTTTGTAAATATAAATAAGATCCTATCACTCTCTTTTCCTCAAACTCTTTCCCTGGTATTCTCTCCACTTACTATAAAACCCAAAGTTCTTACCACCCTAATGAGAACCTATGTATGTCTTCATTATTTCAAACTTAGCTTCTACCATTTTACCCTGATACTTCCCTGTAGGAAACCTTGATTTTTCTATCATAAATAGGGCAGCTTTGCTCGCTTCAGAGTTGCAGAGTTTACTATACCCTCTGCCTAGATTACTTCTTCCTCCACATTTTCACATAATGCTCCCCCCTCTTGATTTTCTGTCCTTTGTCTTATCTGATATACCTGTCTGCTTTCCATCCAGTAATGTCTGAAGTCCTTATCCTATTGAGCTATTTTCAAAGTAACTGAGAAATTTTGAATTCTATTGTATATCTCTGAGGCTCTAGGATATAAACATCATGGGAAACAGGTTTTTATTTCTTTTCTTTTGCAATGGATCACCTTCTCTGCCTCCCTCCCCACCTCATGTCTCTGTCTCTCTCTGTACACACACACACACACACACACACACACACACACACACGCATTCACTGAAGGAGACATGTTTTACACAAATTCCCTAAGCATTCAATTTGAATAGGTATTTGGAATCATATTTGTCCTTGGAAGTATTAAAAACTAAATGAGAGTCTCATTCTGGCATCTGAAAAGAAACATGAAGCTGTGATGAGAGACATTCCATTTATACTCACAAAACCTTGATTTAAAGGAAACTCTAAATGTCTGGGACACCTATTTGAGGGCAATTGCAATTTTCTTTCATTAGTTAATAACATGTGGTTCTCCATGTTTTGATTAATGAGACAGTAAACATTTTGTGCATTAATTAAAAGATAAGGCACAATTTTTGAACCAGGGAAATTAAATCATACCAACTATGAAGCAGTTCAGTCCTGGCAGAAAAGAGGAAATGTTAAAGACAGTAACTGAAACCATGCTTGTAAACAGTGCTGATTTTTAAGAGAATATTGTAAGCATCAGATGTAATAGTCTGAAAACTAGTCATGTTCTAATGCTGACAGTGTTAATAAGGTCCTCACTGATTTTTGAAGAGCTGGTTCAAAGAAGCAACGGTCTTTGTCACTATGGTCTCCATGTGATCATGTGACAAAAATGAAGTGAATATTTGTATATATTTTAATTCTAGATGGCGTAAGTTCTTTCGGGAAACAAATTGTTACCTTCATAAAATTTTTAAGTTCCTGTTTCTTGTTGCTCCTATCATAATCCTCCAATTGTCCTTTATAGCATTTTCTTTCTTCCCCCTTTTAAGACTTATTTATTTATTTGAGAGAGAAAGAGCACAAGCAATGGGAGCAGCAGAGGGAGAGAGAGAAGCTAAGTCCATGCTGAGAAGAGAGCCTGAGGGGGGTCTCCATCCCAGTACCCCGGGATCTTGACCTGAGCTGAAGGCAGTCTCTTCACCGACTGAGCCACCCAGGTACCCCTTTCTAGTACTTTCTTGTCTGTGTTGTTGTGTGTGAAAGATTGTGTTGAATCCATGAATTGACGGCTACTCTGCCAGCTCAAGGGGGTGGGGGGTGGCAGTGCCATGTCTGATTCACTCACCATGTAACCCACAGGCACAGGATATGGTACTTTGTTATATAACGAGTACTCACAGGTTTGTTGAAATACAAATTTATTTACTATATGGTTTCCAGCCATGGAAAACTGTACAAATGTGTACTTTTTTTTTTTTTTTTTTTTAGTATTTGAAGATGGTATTTGTATAAAACTAGAATACATTTTGATAACTAATGGATGCAGATATATTTGCTATAGTTCTTTCTGAATATTCTTTTTTTCTTTTAATTTTACTTACTCATTTGATAGAGATCACAAGTAGGCAGAAAGGCAGGCAGAGAAAGAGGCACGGGGGCGGGGTGGGAAGCAGGCTCCCCACTGAGCAGAGAGCCCAATGCGGGGCTCAATCCCAGGACCCTGAGATCATGATCTGAGCTGAAGGCAGAGGCTTAACCACTGAGCCACCCAGGCACCCCTCTTTCTGAATATTCTTAAGCCTACACTGTATAAGTCCTGAGTTAAATCCTGAAATCAATTCATTACTGGTTAAGCTTGTAAAAATCTGTTTAAAAAACACAGGAGGGGGCACCTGGGTGGCTCAGTGGGTTAAGCCGCTGCCTTCGGCTCAGGTCATGATCTCAGGGTCCTGGGATCGAGTCCCGCATCAGGCTCTCTGCTCAGCAGGGAGCCTGCTTCCTCCTCTCTCTCTCTCTGCCTGCCTCTCTGCCTACTTGTGATCTCTCTCTGTCAAATAAATAAAAAACAAAACAAAACAAAAAAAAACCACACAGGAGGTCAAGACTGCTTCCCATTAGTCCTGTAAGTTGACACCAGCCTCCAGAGAGCTCCAGGCGATGCTCAGTGATGTACACAGGGCACTGGAATACAGGTCAGGAGTTGCGTCTAGCCCCAGTTTGCAGCTAATCACCCGCGACTTGGCCTGCCTGGGCAGCAACAAATCATATTTTTAAAAAGTAAGGGGATTAGTTCCCTTAAGTTGTATTAAAAGCCTCTTCCATCTCCAAATTTCTCTGAGATCAGACCAGGCTTTAGCCTTCTCAGGCTGCTATAACCAAGAAAATATAAAAAGCAACGGGGGGCTTAAGAAGCAGACATTTGTTCCTCCCAGCTCCTGAGGTTAAGCCCAAGATTAAGGCAACCACTGCTCAATTTGCTGTCTGGTGAGGGCTCCCTTCCTGGCTCACAAGAAGCCACTGTCATCTGTTCAACTGTCGACTCATGGCCAAGAAAGGACTAGATGGCTTCTTGGGTTTTTCTATTTCTTTTTGAAGGACCTATCCCATTCACCAGGGCTCTCCCTTTTTGACCTAATCACCTCCCGAAGGCCCTACTTCCCAATACTGTCACTGGGTATTAGGTGTAAGTTTTAGAGGGACACGAACTTCCAGTCCTTAACAGAACTGTTGAGCAATTTCATTGTAGTGTCTTGCAATATAATAAGCATTTAATTCAATTTCTTATACTCATTATGAGTCTGACCAAACTGTATTGTGTGGGAAAAATACTGAATTGTATAACTAATTCAAAATAGTTTAAAACGCAACAATTTAAAACATATGCTTTAAAATGGTGCATGATCCATCAATGTGCAGTGCAATACAGTTTCTCAAAAAATGCACACACATATCTCTACCATTCTCGCTCAGATTAAGAAACAGGACATGACTAAGATTCTAGAGGCTGCCTTTCATATCCACTCATTACCTGACGCATGCCCAACTTAATTTTCTAAATTCTATTACCTTACATAAGGTGTGATAATATTTGAGCATTATGTACATTTAATCACATGATACTCTACTCTATCTGAATTCTTTCAGGCACTCTTACATTTATGAATTTCCTCCCAGTAAGCATTCAGCTCTCGTTCACCCACTTTTATTGCTGGGTGGGATTCAATGATAGGAATATACCACAATTGATACTCTCTGATCTGCAGTTAATGAACATTTGGGATGTTGGCCATTAGAGAGTAGACTGTTTCGGATCTTCTCCCCCATGTGTCCTGGGGCACTCGTGAAAACAATTCTCTTGGGAATACACTTGCAAATGGAATGGTCTGGTCATATGGCTGGTAGACTCTAACACTCACTTTTAACAATATCAATTTATAGCCTCACCATTATTTTCTAAAAATTCTGGCTACCACACATTCTCTGCAACACATGGGATAGTCTTTTATTCGCCAGTATGGATGTTTATGGTGATGTATCTTATCAATATTAAAAGAAGCAAATCTTGGGGGCGCCTGGGTGGTTCAGTGTGTTAAAGCCTCTACCTTCGGCTCAGGTCATGATCTCAGAGTCCTGGGATCGAACCCTGCATCGGGCTCTCTGCTCGGCAGATAGCTTGCTTCCTCCTCTCTCTGCCTGCCTCTCTGCCTACTTGTGATCTCTGACAAATAAATAAATAAAATCTTAAAAAAAATAAATAAAAGAAGCAAATCTTGAATGTACAGTTCAATGCCTTTTTACCCATCTCTAGCAGCCCAGCCAAGACCCAGATCAAGACCAGAACATTTTCATCAAACATTCCTTGGGACCCCTTACGCAATGTAGTACCCTACTCTATATTCTCACCCCCTATCCCACCTCCAAGTAAACACCTCTGAGCCCTGCCCTGGAGGAACGCCTCTCTTCCTGGCTTTCTTCACACAATTTGCAAGACTGATCTCCCAAATTTCCATGTATATCTTAAAAATCACCTTATTTAGGTATGACCGCCAGACAAGAAACAGGGGATTTAAAATGTGTCGTTTTACGAACGGTAACATCCATGTGCCCCATAAAATCATCACTTGAATCAAGAAAGGGAACATCCCCAGCTCACCCAAGACCCCTGCTGTCTCTCCATGTCCTCTCTCCAGAGGGGGCCGCTCCCCCATCTGTGGTCACTATCGATCAATTGATTGATCTATATTCTCTAGAGTTTTATAGGAACAGAATCATTCAGAATTTACTCTTTAGTGTGACTCCTTTCAGAGTCATTATCTGGAGAGGACTTATGCATGTGGTTGTATTGACAGCTCCTTTGTTTTTTTGGCTGAAAAACATTTCATCATTTGGTTGTTTGGCTTGGACTTCTTAGATGCACAGAATGGTTAACATGATAAAAGACATTGCCAACTCCTGAGCATTGTTCAAGGATACTTCCTGCAAGGCTGGACACAGTCTCTATCTCCCCTCTTCAGTAGGAGGATTATCAGGAGAGGGGCTCCAGGGTGGCTCAGCTGGTTAAATGTCTGCCTTCAGCTCAGGTTGTCCCAGGGTCCTGGGACTGAGTCCCACATCCCTGCTCAGGGGGGCCTGCTTCTCCCTCTCCTCCTGCTTGTGTTCTCTCTCAATATCTGTCTCTTTCTCTCAAATATATAAATACAAAATTTAAAAAAAAAAAAGGATTACCAGTAGCCACTAGTGGCTAATACTTGCATGGTTAATGCAACTGAGGGACTGAATTTTAAGAGTCTTTAATTAACATTAGTATAAATTTAAATAGTCACAGATGTTATTGGCTGCCATGCTGTGCAATGTAGGATAGACTATTCAGTATTTCTCAAATTTCCTTGATATATATGTATGTCTACCTGTGTTTCGTGTAATTGTTATCCCAGAGAAGAATGAGGAAAGGTAAGAGCAACACACATTAGAAGTCTTAGGAATCCATGCATATTAATTGCCATCTGACCATAGTACAGTAATTTTTGTCCAGTAATCTGTATAGCCTTTATCTTACTTGAAGTATTGCTATCAACTTCACATATGTGGACATTCCTGGTACTCTGTATATCCTCTCTTTACTTCCATAAAAGTGCTATTATTGCTTCTCCTCTTAACTATCTTTTTTTAAATTATTTTTTTAAAGATTTTAAATATTTATTTCAGAGAGAGAGAGAATGAGAGACAGAGAGAGCATGAGAAGGGGGAGAGTCAGAGGAAGAAGTAGACTTCCAGCTGAGCAGGGAGCCTGATGCGGGACTCCATCCCAGGACTCTAGGATCATGACCGAAGCCGAAGGCCGTCACTTAACCAACTGAGCCACCAGGTGCCCTCCTCTTAACTATCTAGTTTCTGGATACTTAGTACAGATTTTCCTTCCTTTGCCTCCTCTTTAAAATTATGAATCTTCCTCCTCTTGCTTTCATTGGTTCTTTTCTGCACCCCTCTCTGGGCTACCACCTGGATTTTAATGGCTAAAATTATCAAGTATATTCCACAGCTGCCCAATAAACATGCTCTGCTCTTGGTTCTGCCTGAAAAACCGGTGTCCCTCAGCCCCACCTGTTTGGAAGTGTGGGCCATGGATGTTGCCCATCATTCTTCATCACCTGGATAACGTGGTGTTGCTAATCCAGGCTCTTCCTGGACCAGATTCTGAAAATGATCCATCCTTGGACATCCCTGTGCACAATGAAGTTTCAAAACTGTTTTGTCTTCTCTAGCTTTAGCTAAATTAGCACCATTAGAAGCCATACTACATGAGCTGGGCCAGGAAGCTAACGGTTCTTTTTTCTGAATCCAATGTGCATATTTACGCTGAAATGAACTCTGCTTACATGTATATTCCCTGTACATATCATCCATTGGTTCTTCTTCTTCTTCTTCTTCTTCTTTTTTTTTTTAAGATTTTATTTATTTATTTGACAGAGAGATTACAAGGAGGCAGAGCAGCAGAAAGAGAGAGAGAGGGAAGCAGGCTCCCTGCTGAGTACAGGACCTGATGCAGGGTCTTGATCCCAGGACCCTGAGATCATGACTTGAGCTGAAGGCAGAGGCTTAACCCACTGAGCCACCCAGGCACCCCCTCCATAGGTTCTTAGAGCCTCATGAAGTCATCACAAAAACAGAAAGCCCATTTATTGAAATGGTATTATTTTAGCCTGACTTTTGGGATTGACTTTTGTATTTTTTTTAAATGATGCCATCCTCTGTTTCTTCTCTTGCAGAAATGCCCCGGACGAAACACTAATTTACTGTATTTGGTTAAGTGTCATTTGATCACATTTGATTTATCTCCATGCAATTGTGATATGTAGAAATAAACTCGCTCAGCTGCTTCTATGTTCCTTAAATTAAGAGTTCAGCTCTGATGGGCAGGTGGGGTGCTACTGTAGAGATGTGCCTCTTTTCTTTTATTCCCATGACATTCTACATTATTAAAATAAATCAGATGTTCATGTTATATGCCATTTTAGCATATCTTGTGTTCTTTTCCAAGACCTACTTTAAAAAAAAAAAGTAACAGTCACATAAACCTGATTTGTTGACATGGCAAAGTTGTTTCCAGCTGACATCCCTTGTCCTAGTTATTATAGTTTAGACCTTATATTGTTAAGTTATGGCCCAGGCTCATCAGATATTTTTAGTTTTCTTTTTTTAAATTTGATTACTACTTATACTTTCAATAATTTCAAAAATGTTGTCAATATCACATAATGAAAAAGAAGGATGAACTCAAAAGCCAATGAGAGAAGAAACATCCAACTTAACTCATGATTGCACATTTTTTGGAGCCTTGGGATTGGCTAAACAGTTTGTCATTATTTAGACATTTGCTTTTTATACTGAAGTAAAGAGATGTATGGCTATTTCTTGCTCTGAAAGTTTCCAACCCTTTCTAAGTAACTCTTCCCAAATATTATCCAAATATTCATTTTAAATGATAACGAAGTCCTGGAGACTATGCAGAAAACACGTCCTATTAATTTATAATCTTCCCCTAGTACACATTTTCACATATAACACAAGTGGAAATCTGGCACATGCAATCAGCAGAGTATTTGGAAATGGGTTTGCACGTAAGAGAAATGTGGCACCAATAACCGCCAGCCAAGCCACTGCATCTCCTGTATCACAGTAGATTTTCACCAACTCCATTTTATCGCACCTTGCGTGCTTGCATTCCCACGCTAACAGGCAGTTTAGTGTTTATGCTCCATCCCAAGTGGTTGATTAGAGCTTATTATCGGCGGTCTGAAATAGCCATTATACCTGGGCTCCTAGCCATGCGATCTGCACTGGGGCGCATCCGAGTACTGGCTGATGGATAAGGTGTCCTTCATTGCCAGTTCCACCCTAATTATTCCTTGCTCACGCCCCCCAGCGCTCATTTTGTTCATTGGCTTTGTTCCCCAGGCTGCTGCTTGATGGCCTGCCCAACTCCCTTGCTGCAATTGCCAGCTCACTCCCAGTGATCCAGCCCCAACTGCCCATTCAGAGACAGGGGTGGACCCCATCCTCCTTGCCAGACTTAATCCCTGGACTCCAGAGAGGGAGGGTGTCTCCCAAGGGGCCTAGGGTGACCTGAAGGGAGGCAGGGGTTGCATGACTCTGCGAGGCCCCAAATCTGCCTCTTCCTTTGAACACTACTGACCTGGCTAAAATAGAAAATAAAAATATAAAATTTGGTCTTGAGGTCTTTTAGAGAAGTGAGACTCAGATTTCAAGAAAAGAAGGTAAGTTACCTCAGGATATGGGAAGGATCTAATAGCTGTGAGCGATACGTGGGCAAGGCCCACCCGGTCCTTCTCTGCATTGTCCCTTCCAACGTGAAGGGCCTCGGAGGAGGGACAGCACAGTGTTCTGACTTAAGTTGCTTCTCTTATTTTGTCTTGCGGAGACTACAGTGAGAGGAGTTCTTTTACCTAAATTTTTGGTTTAACTTCTCTTAACAAGAGCCCCAGTACTAGGTTTTTGGATACTTCATTATCTTTGACAAAGTTTTATGGTTATTTCCTTCCAGTGGGCTTGTGCCTTGAAGACTATTTCCCATATTAGTATCGTGTTATCTGCAAAGTATTGTAAGGGATCCTTTCCCGCTCCTCAGTAATCACTCGTTTCCTCAATGGATGCTCTGCTGGATTGGAATGAGCTAAAGTCACTCTAGCACACAGTGCCAGGGCCACTCCCAGGAACTGGGCATGGGAAGCGTCCTTTCCTTCATGGAGCTTCTGTTGTAGAGAGAGAGGCTAACAACTTAAAAGTAAAGTGCAATATGATGCCAGTTAAGTATAAGAACTATGAAGAAAATATAACAGAGAAGAGGATAAAGGACAAAAAACAAAACAAATGAAGCAAAACCCTATGCTCACAGATACAGAGATCAGGTTGGTGGTTGACAGAGGTTGGCTTGGGGTGGGTGAAACAGGTGAAGGGGGTCCAGGGTACAGACCTCCAGTCGTAACACACTGGTCACTGGGCCATAACATACAACGTGAGGACTACAGTTAAGGGTATTGTACTGCGTATTTGAAAGTTGCTGAGAGGGTGGAGCTTGAGGATCCTCGAGGAGAGAAAAAGAAAAACTATTTTAACTGTGTGATGGGTACTAATTAGATTTACTGTGGTCACCATTTCACAATAGATACAAATATGGAATCATGTACATTCCCAACTGCTCTAACGTCAGATGTCAATTATAACTCAATTAAAACACTACAATTTTAACTGACCTACCACTAGAATTTAGGTTTTTTTCATTTACATGAATTACTTCCTGTTTTGGTTAACTACTTTTTATTATCCTACTCTTTCCCCTAATTTCCAACACAGAGGATACCTCATCTTAGAAAATTTTCCAGATCAGTTTGGCTGAAATGTCTCAATATTGTTGTTGTTTTTAATTTTTATTAATGCCAGTTTATAGGAACTCTGAAGAAAACATGAGAGAGAAGAGGATGAAGGAGGGTCCTGTCGATGTAAATGCACAGAAGGACTGAGGAAGTAAGCCACAGACTATTTGGAGGAAGAACCCCGGCATGCATGGAAGAACCACGTCAGGCAAAGCCCCTGAGGCAGAAGCTTTCTAGGCATCCTGAAGAAACTGCATGGAGGCCAGTGTGACTGGGGCTGGATGAGACTGACAGGACCCAGGTGGGGGCGGGGGGGGAGACAGACCCTGTGCAGTCTTGCAGGACCAAATCAGAGATGCAGATTTTGGATCTAAAGGAAGCAGACTTCATAGTTAGAGCAAGAAAGCCATTCTTGTGACTGGCTTATAACCAAGAATATGCACTTGCCTCCTCTTGGATATCCAGCTCACATTCTGCCATTTTCCATGTTTGAAAATCCACACGAGCTTAAAGACAGCTTTCCACGCCCACCCCCCCACATGCAGATGTGACATCTGACAAATGTGACCAGAGTGGACAAATGACTGAAGAGGACTTTTACTGTCTGAGCAGCAATAATGATTATAATGATCCCAGGACAACCCTTTCAGCTGCTGTTTCTCTGATGTCATTGAAATTATGAAGGTATGTCTCTGGTCTTTTGACCTCCTTAGGAGATACATTTGCTGAGCACAGAATTGTTCTTTGCTTAATGCATCATGTGCGATTGGCATATCATTTTAAAATATTATCTTTGGAAATGGGGGTGGAAATGGTAACTTGTATATAGATTCACCTCTGAAGGACTTCGTGGTGTTGTCAGTAGCACAGCATACATACAAACAGTTACTTTATATGGCAAAGCACAACCCAAGGTCCACAGGTAATGCCACAGAATGTCCAGATAATAAAGGTCAGAGGAATGGACTAAATGAATAATAAACAGATAAAAATTTTAAAAAAAACAATATTGAGACATTTCAGCCAAACTGATCTGGAAAATTTTCAAAGATGAGGTATCCTCTGTGTTGGAAATTAGGGGAAAGAGTAGGATAATAAAAAGTAGTTAACCATAACAGGAAGTAATTCATGTAAATGAAAAAAACCTAAATTCTAGTGGTAGGTCAGTTAAAACATCTGAAAACTGGGGAGTATTTAGCTTAGCGTACAGGAGAGAGAAAGACGGAGAAGGGAGCTGAAATCCGAAAACGAGAACATGGAATACCAGGGAAACATGCTTTTATCCTACAGACAGTGAAAAGTTTAAAGGTAGGAATTTGAGCAGTTGCAGTGAATCTGGCAGGAACAGAATTACAGCAGTGATTCATGGAAGCACTTTTGGAGCTCTGAGTTGGAAGAATGGCCTGAATTCAGAGGAAAGAAGAGCCGCCACGATACTACAGCGTCCTTATAATTTGGCAACAAACTGGATTAGAATGAGAAAGGAGGCCATTGCCACTCCACCACATAATCATGCTCAGGATGAGGAAAGTTGATATATTTAATAAAGAAGATGTGCATTGGAGAAAAATATAATTGCAGGGTGATACAGATATGATTATTTTGATGGTGCAGATACTGACCTGAAGATATGATGCACATACCTCAAGGTTAGAAAGTTTAAGAAAATTCTAAATCCAATACTGGATCCCTACCTCAGAGCATACACAGAAATAAAGTTTAAATTAATCACAGACTTGGGGCACCTGGCTGGCTCTAGTCAGTGAAGCCTCTGACTCTTGATCTCAGTGCAGGTGTTGATCTCAGGACTGTGAGTTCAAGCCTGGTGGTAGGCTCCATGCTGGGTATGGCGCCTACTTTAAAAAAAATTAACCACAGACTTAGCTACAAGATTTTAAAACATAAAACTTTAGAGAAAATACAGGAGTAAATCTTTATTTTAACTTTATTTTTGTGAAAGCTTAGGGGCTTCTTCCTTCTTTTCTAGCCATCGACTGTGCCTTGGACCTGTGTTATAAATGCCTCAGGATACAGGCGCTTTTGAGTGACCCAATTTCCCAAAGAAACTCTGTCCTTACCTTTTCCTCCCAAGCCCTAGGCTGCCTCTTGTAGGTCTCGACTATTGTCGTTCACCCAGGCAGCTGCACGGTTTTCATTTGCCTTAATGATGTTTTCTGGCAATGCCCACAGCCTTCCCTCCTTGTGCAAGTTCCAAGATAGGTAAGACAGAGACAATCAGCTTGTGTTAGTCCTCAGGCCGTCCTCCAGACAGGTTTGAATAGAACAGACAAACACAAATAATTACAAATCAAGTCTGCCCTGCTCCATCCAGAACCGGGGAACGGGGGCAGCTGTGTTCAACACTACCACTGTGCCAGGAAGGTGTGAGATGGGGTAAGCAAAAATGCCACAAAGCTTTCCCACAAATTGGTAGTGCCTCTTTCTTAATTTATTGTTCACTTGGTTGCTGTAAACCTCTGCTTATTTCCAGTTCTGACAAATTGGTTCTGACAGCTTCTGCTTGCTTTGTGATGCTTCTGTGGAGGGATGAGAGTTCGAAGCTGCCCATACCACCGTTTTTCTCCTGAGGTGTTTTGTGAAGAAATTTTTCTCAGGCTTCACTGAAGCATTATATGCAATGTGGGACTGAGAACACACTTGAGCATGCTTTTCTGAAGGGCATTTATTGACCTTCCAGCAAAAATTTCAACCTTACTAATGCCAGTACATTGGGAAATCTGTTTGAAAAGAGCAAAGACTGTGCACCTCTAACAAGAGGTCTGGGTAGCATGGAGCTCAGGTCCAAATCTATTTATATGGGAATTTACAGATTTCAGGGATGACTACAAGGCAAAAATAACCAGCTGGGTTACAAAATAGCAAAGACTGTGATTCACTGACAAATCCTGAGTTTATAGCTGATGAACCCAGAGTTAAACTTTGTGCAATTATGTGATTAAGACTCACTAGTTAGGGGCACCTGGGTGGTTCAGTGGGTTAAGTGTCTGCCTTTGGCTCAAGTCATGATGTCGGGGTCCTGGAATTGAGTCCTGAATTGGGTTCCTTGCTCAGTGGGGAGTCTGCTTCCCTCTCTCCCTCTGCTACTTCCCCTGCTTGTGCATGCTTTCTCTCAATGTGTCAAATAAATAAATAAAAATTTTAAAAACAGACTCACTAGGTATATAACAGTTAAAATTTTTAACCTTAAAACCTGACAGGGGCACCTGGGTGGCTCAGTGGGTTGGTCCACTGCCTTCGGCTCAGGTCATGATCTCAGGGTCCTGGGATCGAGTCCCGCATAGGGCTCTCTGCTCAGCAGGGAGCCTGCTTCCCTCTCTCTCTCTGCCTGCCTTTCTGTCTACTTGTGATTTCTCTCTGTCAAATAAATAAATAAAATCTTAAAAAAAAAAAACCTGACAGATTTTCATATTATCATCTGTCTACAAAATGAAGGTTTCATGGACATGTCATACCTGTCTCCACCTTGCACTGAATGTTTAAGTGTACAGGCATATTCTTTATATACATATTTTTGTGTATGATGTCAAGAATAATAGTTTTTTTTTTAGTTTGTTAAAGGCCATCATTAATTTGGTAAAAAGTTTTGTGCCTGAACGGTTCTTAGAACAAGCGGACAGTTGTAACTTCAATTAATTTGTTTCTACTTAATTTATGTTATAAAGGCTTTTGTTAAGAGCTAAACTGTGATTTTTCATATGCCAGGTTATGTAGGGAAAAAAAGAAGTTCTTTTTCAAGTAATTGAATTACTAAATTCAACTCAACCATAATCACATAGAAGACTGTAACTGCACAAACCTAAATGTAATTACACTGAGATCTTTTTTTTTCAATCAGAATCTATATGATTGATTGGAATTCATTTTCCATTTGGGAGTTAAAATGCATGATATGTAAATGTAACCAAAGTATATCTTTCTCTTAACTCAGAAATAAATGTGTCTCAACATCTTTCATATCTCCTGGCGATTAGCTTGCCAAAGGTGTGCTGAACCATTGTGACCCCGAATGAAATGGTCACTGTTCTCCAACCTGGAAGTGAATCGCAGCAGTCCAGCTATTCAAAGTCCTGCCAGAGGTACCTTCCTTTTAGAACCAATGCTTACTCCCAACCTTTCTGCAAAGTAGAGCTCACAGTGAAACCACAAAATGAAATTCACATCCACAAGGTATTAAGAATGAGGTCATTTTCCACTTAAAGTGCCAATTATCCACACTGGCCAAATTAAATAGATAATGAGATTTCATTACAGGACGGAAGGAACAAGATATATCAGATGACCCTGTTTCTCTCCAGGCCAAGTTTCTACGGACTTTAAACTACTTTGATATCATTGGCCTGTTTGAATTCAAGGGTGTAGTTTCAGAGATGACAGTAACAGGGGTCCCCAAACGAATCACAGAGCCATGGGGGCCTATTCACAGACGCCTCTGGGGCACAGATTCTTCATCTGGAAAGTAAGAGTAATGTTAATTGCCTCATAATGTTGCATGTGCCTGGGGGCTAGAAGTCTTCAAAGCCTAAAAATCCCTGATGTGGCCCTAAGCATCACCCAGAAACCTGTTGGAAGTGAGCCCAGACCTCTCTGGAATGGAGTTCAGCACCTGAAGCTGAAACTCTCAAAGTGGTTCTGACACATGTGAGCCCTGAGAACGGCTGCTTTAGAACACGGACAGCCTGGCATAGAGCTCGGTGCGTGATACGTGACGGGCAACATCATCACTGTCACTGTCATCTCCGGGAGGGAACCACTCACGAGCAACCAGAATTTACAGTTCTTTCTCTCTTGAGGTCTTCAGCCCAGAGGAATGACAGTGCTGGCAGAGGAAGGTACATGGGGTAGGACTTGAAACCTTAAGTTCCCTGCAAGGTCAGTGTGGCAGTCCGGATGCAAAGCCCCAGAGTACTTTTATAAAATCAACCTTGTGACGAGCATTTAGGATGTCATAAATTACTCCACTGCTTTATTTAATTAACAAAATGTTCCCAAGTACTATCTTGCTATCATGCCATAAAAATATGTATGTATTGGATCGAAAGCAGTCCAGAAAGGTATACATTCTTTGTTTCCATTTCTATCTGCACACACCACCACGGCTCTGAAAAAAGTCTATAAAACTGTATAAAGGAAATAATAATGTATGATTATACTAAAAAATCATTACTGTCCTAGTTCAATTGGAGTTATAACCTGAATAAAGTATTTTAATTGCATACCCATTATACCTCATTTTTTAGACACCTTATTTCTAGAACTCTTGGTTCTGCACCCAGTTCCAATGTGGTGGTGGTGGTGTGTATGGGTGTGGGTTTCCCACCAACAAGCAATTCTCTACACTCTGGCTGGGTAGCCTACAATGCAGGTCAGCTCTGATGGTGTCAACCCCGAACCAGCATCACATTCCTCAGGTTATGGGTTCAGTCCTACAAGACTGCCCCCTACCTTAAGATGCTAGTTGCATGCTCAAGTTGTTAGCTATACTGCTGACCAACTGGCTAGAAAGCAGAGGTTCCCACAGCCCTGTCTATGGGTTCAGTGAATTGCTAGAGTGGCTCATAGGACTCTAAGAACATTTTACTTCCTAGATCACCAGTTTGTTATAAAAGGATATAACTCAGAAACAGCCAGATGGAAGAGATGCATGTGGCAAAATAAAGGGAAGGTCCTGGGGGGCCTTCCAAGGCCTCTGAAGGCTCCCCCCTATCCTAGCACCTCCATGAGTTCACCAACCCAGAGGCTCTTTGAACTTGCTCTTTTGGGATTTCATTACATGGCATGATTAATGAAATCACTGGTCATTGGCTAATGAACTTCATCTCTAGCCCCTCTCCCCTCCTTGAAGGTCAGGGGGTGTGGCTGAAATTTCCTCTAATCACAGCGCTGGTTCTACTGGCAACCACTCCCATCCCCAGAAGCTTTCCAAAAGTCATCTCATTAACATAAGACACCTTAATCACTCTTCACACTTAGTAATTTCAGAGGATTTTGGAGTTGTGAGCCAGAAGACCAAATACACATGAGAAATACAGTCCAGTCATCTGAACAATCAAATATACATTTTTCTTATAAATTATAATATTAGAAGAACAAGAATCAGGAAAATAATGTGTACATCTATATTTTAAAATGTATATTAGGGTTATAGATACTAAAGTTTTACCAAAACTGATTATTTCCTGAGACTTCGCTTCTACATTTAGATTTAAACAGGTGAAGGGGTATCTTTTTTCAGGGTGTACTGACTGAGTAGTTTCACTACTGCATCTGACTGGGACTATATATTCATGATCTCAGAAAGACATTACAATATTTTATCATCTGAAACAACACACCAAATGATTACAGCAAAATTATTTTTCCATTCCAAAAAGGAAACAACCCTGTTTCTCTCATCTATATCATCTGCTAGAAGATTAGGCTAAATCACAGATTCAACAAAAACAAAGGGCAAAATGTACACTGGGCTTTAGGAAAATGTCAACTTTCACTGGAATTAGAGCCTGCCACTTTCCCTTTATAGGCAAGAGCAGTAAGACATGTCTTGAGTCAAAGATGCTTAGAAATGTTTAATGATGGAAGAAAATACTTACGAGGAAAACTATTCTCTCTGAGAGTAGGGATATGATAAGAGGACTAAAAGCTTGATTTTCCATTTCACCTTCTAGACCTGAGGCTAAGCAAATTTCACAGCAATGATTAGAATGGGTAACCTGGGGGAGAATCTGCTTCTGGCTGTGTAGCACGCCAGAAATCCAAACTCTTTAGCTCTGAAAACTTTCTTCCTAATTATGAACTTAAAACTGTGTCTCTTTCTGAGAAAAAATAACTTTAAGAATTAAAGATGAATCAGAAACAAAACACACACTTCATAAATGTACTATGAATATTAGAATTACATTAAATTAAATCGGCATTACTATAATTAATGATATTCGTTGCTTTCTTACTCATGACCAAGATCATGATATATCTATGCTATGATGACACCAAAACTACGAAGACTTTTCTATAAGACTCTCCGTAAAAGGAAAATAAATTTTATACAGTATTTTGGTATTATTTATTCAAGTTTATGAATAACAAACATTATCTAATTTTACATGTTAAAACAAAATCCACCTGAATAAATTTAAAGATCTAATTGGCTTTATTCACCTGTCCATGAATCAGGCAATATCCTGTCAAGCAAAAAGAAGAAAGCTCCAAGGAACTGCACAAAATGGAAGGCTTTCAAGGGCAGAGACAGACAGGGGTGGGGCTTGGAAGACACCAAGGAAAAAAGGGACAAAAGGGTCTGTCAGCCAGATTACCTCCCTGCAGCTGATCAGGCATTTCCACAATTACTGGTTTAAAATCCCACTCCCGGGAGAGTTTCAAACTGCTATTAGTGTTGTAGGAGGACTGGGGAGACTGCACCCTGGGGCCTCCACACAGCATGTCTTGACGATGGCACCCAAGGCTCTCGGCCATGCCATGAGAGAGAATTCAAGTATCGATGAGCAGCAAAACGGGTAGGCAACACAAGCAGGCAAGTTCATGAAAGTGGAAGTATACTCTTGAGACAGAGTGGGCGGGGAGGGCGGAAGACAGAGGGAGCTGGACGGAAGGGGAGAGAGGGACAGAAGGAGAGGTGGGGAGAGAAAGAGGGAGAGGGATGGAGGCAAGGGAAAAGGAAGAGAGTGAGGGGGAGGGGGGAGTAGAGGGATGGAGGGAACCGAGAAGGAGAGAGAAAGAGAGGGAGAGGGAGAGAGAGAGAAAGGAAGGAGGAAGACAGAGAGGAAGAGAGGAGGCAAGAGGGACAGAGAGAGAGGGAGAGAGACAGACAGATGGCAGGAGTTCTGCAGCTGTACAGCCGGGGGCTGGGTTTCTTCTAGGGACAGTTGTTAACTAGGGGGTGGAATATTCATTAATCCTTGGAAGCAAGGTTTTTTCCCTCCTTCTTTGCTGGGGGTGGGGGTGGTTCCTGTCATGGCACCTGCCACCTTGGGTCTGTCTGGTTTGATCCCGCTTCTTGTGGCTTTGTTTTGGAGTGCTCCCAGGACAGGCCAAGGACCTTCCTGATAGCTGGCTGGGACTTCCTCATGGGTGGACACAGGCCTCTGTTTAGAACCTGACTGCCTCTAATCATGAGGTTGGGCATTAAGTCTCCCTGGGGCTCAACACAAGTGACTCCATTTGGGGCACGTTGTTTCTTTTTAAGTCAGAAATTACATTTACAAATAATATTATCAACAGAGATAATACTTATTACTTTAAAAGTTTTTACTTAAAAGTTATCTCATAAATCCCCCGTAAACATTTGTACCCCTGTACTAAGTGCCAGAAGCTTTTGGCTCAAATGCCTTCATAAGCACACGTTCCATAGACATGAAGTAAGAGCCTCACATTCCTAACTTCCATCTACAGTCTCCGACTTAACCACGGTTTCACTTATGATTCTTCATCCTCAGGATGGTGTAAAAGCAATACTCATTCAGTAGAAACGTTCTCGGAATTTTGAGTTTGGATCCCCCTCATCCCTGCCCCCTGAGCTAGAGATCTGCCATATAAGACAACCCCCTTATGTCTCTTGTGATGCTGCAGCCACAACTCTGAGACAGTCACACAATCAGGACCATAAGCTACCAGCATACTTCCCACCATCCTGTACCGATAACAACTGCCCTGTTTTATACATCAATGCAGTATACAATAACCAACAGGAGATATTCAACATTTTTTTTTTTTTATCAAATAGGCTTTGTGTTAGGTGATTTTGCCCAACTTTGGCTCATGTATGTGTTCTGAACATGTTTAAGTTCAGCTCGGCTAAGATGTTCTTGGGGTTAATAAGGTATTAAACGTATTCATGATATTTTCAACTTGCAATGTGTTTACAGGAATGTTAGCTGATCACTGGAGGAAGATATGATTCATGACTAGGAAGGGATGTATGTTGGGAACTGCCTTATTCTGACGCTAATGTCCATGTCCCCTTTACTACAGCACATCACCTCCTCATGGAAAAGATTTCATAACTGTGTTCCATCAAAATGGATTTTCCTAAAACAGGAATTAATCTCTTGGTAAAAATTAAAAAAAAAACAAAACAAAACAAAAAAAACATGCTAATACAAGATTCCCACTTGTCGGGGTCGCGCCCCTAAGATGGCGCCCGCTACATAGCCCGAGCAGCACGGACAGCCTGAAAAACATCCCCCCTGGCCACACGTGACCTCGTGCTCGTCACATGAACACCGCATGCCACCACTGCCTATGAGCCCCAGATACCTCCTGTTCACGTGAGCACCTCTGTGATTGGCTGTATACCTCCTGTTCACGTGAACACCTCTGTGATTGGCTGTTATGCCCTATATAAGGCAAGGGAACTTCCCTGCAAGGGGAGAAAAAAGATCGACGAGGGAACCAGGGAATAAACAAGAGCTTGTGCATGGACCTGTGTGTGTGTGTTGGTGTTGCGTCATCTCTGCAGGCAGGGAGGGCGGGACACCCACTTCTGTGCCTTCCAACAAAATTCCCACTTCCCTGCTATGCACCATCAGAGAGATACGATGCAGGCAGTAAAAAGTTCTTAAAATACCAACTCACCTCCCTGACCCCCACCGCCTGCCAAGTTCATCCCCCATTTACATTAAATTTCGATTTATCTGAATATAAAATTTTACCTTAGAGTCTGTTGTCATTATTAAATGGGAGAAGAATTTGCCACCCGCCAGTATGTCTCTTTAGCATAAAGATTATCTTGAGGTGGTTATTTTTAAGAAACATCAGAGGTAGGAGAGCCTCTGAAACCCAAGAAGAAGGTATCCTTTTTTAAGGGACATTTATGCTTATAAAAGAAACCATTTGGGGCGCCTGGGCGGCTCAGTGGTTTAAGCCGCTGCCTTCGGCTCAGGTCATGATCTCACGGTGCTGGGATAGAGTCCTGCATCGGGCTCTCTGCTCAGCGGGGAGCCTGCTTCCCTCTCTCTCTCTCTGCCTGCCTCTCCGTCTACTTGTGATTTCTCTCTGTCAAATAAATAAATAAATAAAATCTTAAAAGAAAAAAAAAAAAAGAAACCATTTGCTTTCTTTTTTTTTTTTGGTATGTTGTGTGTTTTGTTTTTGTTTAGATTTTTATTTGTTTGTTTGACAGAAAGACCAACAGTAAGAGAGAACATAAGCAGGGGGGTGTGAGAGGGAAAAGCAGGCTTCCCACTGAGCAAGGAGCCTGAGCCAAAGGCAGATGCCTAATAACTGAGCCACCCAGGAGCCCCAGAAATCACCATTTGTAAGGAACAGGAAGATGGCTCTATCTCTGGAAACTCTTATCAATGGTGAAATCAACTGACAAATCTGCCATATCCTGCTCAATGTGCTTCTCCTAGTCACCTCCCATAACTCCCCCACCCCACCCCAACACACACCTTTGGTCTTCAGCTGGAGATGATATTTAAGGTGGTGGCTTGAGCCATTTCTGGGAGTCATTCAAGCTTCCCTGAGTATGTCTCATGTATACTTGTCATTAAATTCCTGTTTAATAAACTTGTTTGTTTTTCTCTTGTGAATCTTTATTTTTATTACAAAGTGGTCTCAGATAACCTAGAAGGATGGAGGAAAAATTGTTTTTCCTCCCCTGCATCAGTGTGATTGTTGCCAATTCCCATCAAAATCACAAAAACAAAAAAACAAAACAAAACAGCATTCTCTCACTTCTGCCTATAACTGCTAAACAACTGCTAAAATATTAAAGTATATTAAAGACTGTGATCATCAATAATGCAAATTTTAAATTAAATTTAAGTTTAAAAAGACTTTGAAAGGTTACTTAAGCCAAACAAATTCCCTTCATTTTCAATATGAATATCTAAAATTCCCTGTCCAGCAGGGAAAAACTAAAGACTGAAAATATAATTTCTCCAAAATAAATTTTATTTGGAAAGTAAATCAGTTGATTATCGAGTCCTACCTTTTCTCCAGCATCTCTTGGTTAATTAAAATGTAATAAGTGAGAGAGTCTCTGAGTAATACAGCAGAATTGCCTTTTATTGCTCAGAGCAGAACCATCCAATTAAAATGCCAACTATAGCCTCAGGATGGACCACTAGGATAAATCCCAGCTGTCTATCAGTACAAGGGTATGCATTTTTTTCCCTTTTCCCTTCTTTTAACTCTAGTGGAAAGAGCAAGCATTATTTCCTCTAGATAAAAAGGGAGCATCCCTTATGTTTTGTTGACTCAGTGTAAGAGCAAAAAAACCACAACGAAACAAAACCAAAGCCTAAATTCAAAATAAGTTAAAACGCACACATATCCCCAGGCCTCACAGAAATATGTGAACTAGGCCATTTTTCTTAGTTGGTCTAGCTGCCTTCTCAGGACTGCTCGGCTTTAGTATTTCTTTTGAGAAGAAATTCTCAAGTTCCTTTGTCCTTTCAATAATTAAACAAAGCGGGGGGGGGGGGGGCGGGGAGGCACCTGGGTGGCTCATTGGGTTAAGCCTCTGCCTTAGGCTCAGGTCATAATCCTAAGGTCCTGGGATCCTGGGTCTGGCTTTCTGCTCAGCAGGGAGTCTGCTTCCCTTTCTCTCTCTCTGCCTACTTGTGATCTCTATCAAAGAGATAAATAAAATCTTTAAGTAAAAAAAAAAACAACAATAATACAAAGGGTCCCCTTGGGGATGTAAAAGTGGGTAGATACAAAATTGTCTGCCTTGTATACACATGCTTTTCTTATTAATGACATATGCTGTCTTGTGGTTCCAAAATGAATCAATGCTGTTGTGGATTCAAAGTAATTGAGAAAAATTAAATCAAACTCTAGTTCCATAAAACAAGTATAAAAAACCTTCCCTAAAATTTTGACAATACATTTAACACAATTATGAAGTCAATTATGTACTGCCCACAAGGTCAATCAGCTTAGCATTTAAAGCAGTTCCAGATGTGGTTTCTCAAAGCCACCTTGTGTTTTGGAAAAGCTAGTAGGGAAGTCAATATATATTGAATTTGCTGAACAACATTTGCTTATATTAAAGTTGCTAACATTAGGTTACCCCTGTTGAGTTAGACAATGTTGATTTGAAGTCATGATCAAAGGATTAGTACACAGAATTTCTATTCTTCTCATTCTCTGATCCAATCAATATTTTAACATTCCCCTAGTCGAGACTCAATATTCTCCATGTCCTGCCCACCAGTGACATCTAATGTATTAATTGAAGTTACTTAACACTTCATGGTAAGTAAATATGTACATTACTCTGTTAATCTGAGAAATGATTTAGGAAGAAGTCAGCATGTGGTTCTGACAGCTATTCACTGTCCATTCCAGGGTAATTTAATGAAACTTTCTGAACCTCAATTTTCTTTTTCTACAAAATGGGATAATTCTTTCATTGTCAAATTCATAGGCTTATTTATCATAATGATCAAAGAAAATGGTATACTGGATATGTCTATAAACAATGAAGTGTCATACAAATAGCAGATACATAGATTCATGATCTCTTAGAATGGTGATGACAGACAGCAAGGTAGGTCTCTGAGGGAGTAGCTGGTAGAGAAACTTGTCTGCCTCATATATACATGCTTTACTTATTAATGATGTGCTTTGTCTTCTGGCACCAAAGTGAACCTCCATTGTTCTGGAGGCAAAATAACTGCAAATGGTCTGGGCCTCTGGATGCTCTGGGATCCCTCTCAGGGCAAATCTCCCTGACTTGAACATGAACACCATGACTGAATCCACCCCACTCCCTGGCCCAGCCAATAATTGCATCAAAGACAGCACTAACAGATGTGCATTCTGCTAAACAAGGGAGGGTCCGAGTCTTTCTCAACCCTTCACTGGTCAGATCATTGCTGAAGGGGACCTTCTTGTCTGGCTCCTATACTTTGAAGTCAATAAATCAGATGAGGAAATGAATTCAGGATGGTCTATGATCTGGACAGCCATGAAATGGCTAGGATGTTGAAGAAATTGGAAAGATTCAACTTGGAAACTTCTTAAGTAGAAAAGAACCCTTGAGTCTTATACACTTTTTCTTTCCTTCCTTCCTTCCTTCCTTTCTTTCTTTCTTTCTTTCTTTCAAGATTCAGTTATTTATTAGAGAAAGGGTAGGGGCAGAGGGAAAGGAGAGAGAATCTCAAGTAGACCCCCCAATAAGCACAGAGTCTGACTTGGGGCTACATCTCACAACCCTGAGATCATGATATGAGCTGAAACCAAGAGTTGGATGCTCAATCCACTGAGCCATGTAGGTGCCCCCTATAGTCAAGTCTTTACATGTTTAACTCTGTCTATAAAACTCAAGTACATATAATGTGTATATCTATAAATATATATATATATATAATTATTTTTCTTTCCCAATGCATTTCATGGTAATTTCGCTAATAAGCCATAAATTAGTATTTACATAGTGCTGTATATACAAAGTGTTTTCACTCTGAAGAAGACATCTTGAGAGAGAGATTCACACAAAGCCCCATTATAATTCTGGAAAAGGAACAGCAAAGAGATTAAGAAATGTTTACAAAGGTGGTGAACATGAATATGAACATTTCACGATCAATAGGATTTTGAGATTTTGACTGATTGGTAAGTCGTGATGTCCTAGGTGGAGTAAACAGCAGAAACAAAGGCACTGAGTTTGGAAGCCAAAGAGTGTGCTTAGAAAATTTTTTAAAAAATTACATTTGCCATGGCATTATATCTTGGGACATAATGGAAGAAATGTGAGTAGGTTGGGATTCTGGTATGAAGGGCCATTCACAGCAAACACAGATGGCCCTAATTCAGAAAACAATAAGTACCACTGGAAACACTTAATATTTTAAAGATTTTTTTTAATCTACTGAAGACATTTTATAAGTTCTCCTTTAGGAAGAATATTTGCAGGTCCCTTTCACATCACATAATGAGATTTATTATGATTTGACATGTTAAGTTTATTTGAGGATAATATTAAGGAATATTTGTGCATTCACTTCATTGTTTTACTAAAAGTAACTTGAAAAGGGAAATTATCTTTATTTTTGTATTCCCAGGACAACTTGCACTTTACATTTTTTCATGGAAGATAGTATCTGATTAAACAATCTATGATTTGATAGTCACAAAAACTTTAGCATTCAATGAAACTTCATTTGAGGGGGAAAAAAAGTATATTTCACATTTATTATCTCCTAGTGCACTTCAAGATCTTGCAGATGTCTAGAAAATCACTACAGAGATAGAATTCTTAGCTGCCTAGTTCATGAAAAAAAAATCAGTTTATATAAGATTTGTTTTTTTTAGATTTTTGATAATCGGTATTCCATGTATTTAAGATATTTTATATGTCTATAAGCATTCTAGACTAGGTTATACCACAATTTTGTTAAATGCAAGAGTTTATTTATACTCAGTTCATAGTTTATGTATTTTTCTGTTCTACGTTCTGCCATCCTTATAAGCAACTGTACTTGCTTCACTTGTGTGAAATTGTTTTGTCTGTTATGAGGCTTGAATGATGGAAAGTTGGTACTTCAACAGTGTGCAGGGAAGTTGGCTGTTGTGTTTTAGAGTAAATGTACATTCTGCTGGGATTTCCAACCTTTTGCTCTCTTAACTGCTGTACCCAGCGTGCTAGCAGAGTAAAGAAACTGGCAGAGCCAACAAATGACAAGATCCATTTTGCTTGTGTTATACTCATAGATCAACCCCCTATCTATCAAATAGTTCTCTACTGGAAGATTTAGAACACCCCCACTAATAAGCCTTACTTTATCATTTTTCTCCATTATCAGTATTAACATTAGCAACCAATCAATGCAAAAAAAACAAGTCAGTAACATTTACATGCAAAGTACTTTCCCTGGCAATGGGGCAAGATAAGCTTTTGAAGAAGTAGAAAAAAGAGAGACACAGCTTTGTAGTAACTTGTAATTCTTACAATCAGCAGCTGAAATCAAGGATCATCTTAAACTCAGGAAGAAGTATTTACATCTATGAGCAATTTTCTTTTTTAAGGATTTGCCTTGAGCCACAGTATGGAGGAGCAATGACAGAGTTCAGCCTCTTTTGTAGGAGACGCAACATAATAAAAGACACAGACTAATTTAAATAGTGTCTGTTTATCCACAGGGTCCCCAACACTACAGATCCCAGCATGTATCACACCCGCAGAGAATGTGCACGGCAGGAACTTATGTGCCGGAGGACACGTAAGGGAACATACGACATCCTTGTCCTCCAGGTGCCTTTGCTGATGTAACTCACATGTTGCTTGATCTAGAACGTACCTCCATTGCATCTGGTTAAGAATCTTTACAGATTAAGACCAAAGCCTCTGGCTGATAGGGAGTGGTGTGCATGGAGGGGGAGGATGGAGGTGCTGTACGCTGAGCCTTGCCTAGACTTGAGGTCTTCTCACTCTTTTGTTGCATTCCTCCTTTATCACACTGTCTCTCAGGCTTGAGGTGATAAAAAGATATTTTCAGAGAGGGTCTGGAAGCCTCACAAACCCATTTGGCACACACATAACTCAAACACACAGACGCATTTCTTGGGTCATTAAACAGGATAGCATTGAGACTTGAACAAGAAACAGCTCAAGAAGCAGCACAATGAGAGTCAACACTGAAAGACATCAGGAATGCTACTGTTCGTGGAAGGAAGAGATCAGAAAGGGCTCAGGTGCTCAGAGTAATGAGCTGGTTTCTTCTCAGAGGTAAATTTCAACACATCACCTGGCTGAGAGACTGATGTCCTGGAGGGAAATTCTGACTGTTTATATGATATTTAGTTTGAATTCAGGAAAAAAGACTCTCCCTGAAGTAATTTTTTCTGTTCTGGTTAGAACCCCGGGGGGTGAGAGACGATGCTAGGAGCATGGAGAGTGGCATCTGTCAAGAGATTTCCGTACTAAGTTACCTCATCACCATTATCAGCTCTCTTGGATGGTTTGCTGTAAGCTGCCGCCAAGGGGAGTTTCTCAATTAACAGTAAGAACCATGGCCCTGAACCCCAGATTTCTTGTGGCATTCACAGACATCCTGCAACCCCTCTAGAAAAAAAAAAGTATAATTTCACTGTAAAATGACTTCTACTGTATATATGTTTATTTCAAGCTTGTCAGGTTTTCTTATGCCTCCAAATTTTGGTTTCATAAAATCTGAAATTTTCTTTTTTTTTCTTAAATATTTTATTTATTTATTTGAGAGAGAAAAAGAGAGAGCACACAAGTATGGGTAGAGGGGCAGAAAGAGAGGAAGAGGAAGAAGGAGACTCACCACTATCAGGGAGCCCACACCAGGCTCAATCCCAGCACCCTGAGATTATGACCTGAGTTGAAGGCATACGTTTAACTGACAGAGCCACCTAGGTGCCCCTGAAATTTGAATTTTGTAATCCATAAGTTTTTATGTCAGTTATTGGTAATACACTTATAATCATACTTATATAAATGACTATCCAAAGATACATCCCATTTGTCAAATGACTATCAAAATATACACTTCATTGACTCTTATTGTTCTCTAGATAAGAATTTATTCCTCTGATAGGATATTAAGTGTTAAAAATATTAACTATTTTATTAAATTATTCTTACTGAAAATGCATTATAGGAGAGCCTTGAGGTTCTCAGGGACTATATATTAGAATTGCTACTAATCTTATGTGCTTTCTCTCTGATAAATAATTACCATCTTCAATAGAATAAGCAGTTAACATAGCATTATTTCTGTATATAATATAATTCAAGTAAAGCAAATCATTATATAACAGTGGCTCCTGAGCTCATGCTTATCAATCAATGGTGGAAAAGTTAAAACTGTGGAGAGCAGTTTGTGTGCTCACAACCACTTTCCAGGGTCCAGAGTCATGGTCTAGAGGACTGACATTGCCACAAGACAACATCAAAGGTGTTGCTACTTCAACTATCTATTTTCCAGAATTTTTAAAACTTATAATGTTTGTGTGTGAGAAAAGTAGTTAACGAGATGCTTAAGTGGAGTTAAGGGGAGATGCAGAGGGAGAGGAGGAAGCAGGCTCCCCGCTGAGCAGGGAGCCCCATGGGTGTTGAACCCTAGGACCCTGAGATCATGACCTGAACCAAAGCGGACGCTTAACCTACAGAATCACCCAGGTGTCCCACCCCTTAGTGTTTCAATACAACATAAACCTACCATCAATCAGTAAATAAATAAGATTTTAAAAAGAAAAATCTACCATCAATCAGTTCCAGGAATCACAAATCTAAAATGGCTTGCTTTTCCTTCTGGAGACTCTAGAGGAAAATTATTTTCTTTGTTGTCTCTGGCTTCCAGACACTGCCTCCATTCCTGGACTCAAAGCCCTTCATCACTTTGACTTTTGTTCCATCATTCTGTCTTCTCAGGCTGACTTCCTTGTCTCCCTTTCTTTCCCCTACAAGGACTCTGAGATTATGTTGGGGAGATCTGGATTATCTCCCCACCCTAAGATCCTTAATTTAATCATACTGGCACAATGCCTTTTCCTATATAAAGTAACATTCACAGGTTCTGGTGGGGCTAAGATGTGGGCATTTTGGGGTTACCATGATTCTTTCTACTGCAACAGTGATGCATAATAGAAGAAAAAAAATTGTAGTGAAGATTACATGCTGGATTCTGAATTTAAGAGAAGGCACAGTTTCTCTATGATAGCCTAAAAATTAGGCTTTTAAAATATGTTCTCACACAGAAAATAGAGAAATATAGGAGAAGCCTCCACAAAGATAAAAAACACAGGAGTCCATGGATTGCTCTAGACCTTTTCTGTCTCATGGACAACACTCTAATGCCATCTCCCAATTTCTCATCATGCTGCTAGTTGTGTGAATCAAAGCTGTCATGGCCCATTATTCTAGAACATCCCCTGTTCCATGAAGTCCAGCCAAAGTGATTGATGGTACCTTCCTTCTCACTTACTCACCATTGTGTCAGAGTTATAGAATGACCGATAGACAAGTAGCCAGCTGGCAATTTGAGTAGATGCCTTCCTGCTCTGCCAAAACCACAAAAATTTCCCCAACCAAAAAAACTCTATAAATCATGAGCTCATATGACCCCTCACCTGGTCATCAGAGCAGTAATGCTCTTTCTTTACTCTGCCCTGGATGCTGGAAGGCAGACCATCAGTGGTTGCAGAGCACAGAAAAGACGACGACTACAAGATCCTTACAGCCTCTCAGTTGTTATATTTAATAATATGTTGATCCCACTGTAACAATTTAAAAGTAATCAGTATTTAATTTGGGTGTCAGGATGTTAGTATTTTTGTTCTCAGGAAACTTTTTTTTTTTTAATTTTTAAAAAATTTATTTATTTGACAGAGATCATAAGTAGGCAGAGAGGTAGGTGGGGGGGGGAGCAGGCTCCCCGCCAAGCAGAGAGCCCGATGTGGGGCTCCATTCCAGGACCCTGGGATCATGACCTGAGCTGAAGGCAGAGGCTTCAGGTGCCCCTCAGGAAACTCTTATTATGGATAAATCAAGTCACATGCTCAGTAAGTGCTAATGTGAAAAATTGAGACCTTTTTTTTTGTGCATGATCAATGAGGACCTAAATACTCAGAAGAGGTTAAGAGAAACCATAGGATTTAACCTAATTTGAAAGACAATATGATATAATGAAAGGAAGAGGAAATGCGATAAAGTCAGGAAGAAATGATGATGATGATGATGATGATGATGATGGTGGTGGTGGCCATATTAGATATTTCCATGAATAACGCAAATGTGTTACATCCTTTGAGACATGATAAAACTGGGGCTCAGTTGGTGGGAGTGCAATCTGATGCAGCCACTCCGGAAAACAGCATGGAATTTCCTCAAAAAGTTGAAAATAGAGCTACCCTATGATCCAGCAGTTGCACTACTGGGTATTTACCCTAAAGATACAAATGTAGTGATCCAAAGGGGCATGTGCACCCAAATGTTTATAGCAGCAATGTTCACAATAGCCAAACTATGGAAAGACCCTAGATGTCCATCAACAGATGAATGGATAAAGAAGATGAGGTGTGTGTATATATATGTATACACATATATATTTATATATGATCGAATACTATGCAGTCATTGAAAAATGAAATCTTCCCATTTGCAACAACGTGGATGGAACTAGATGCTGAATGAAATAAGCTAATCAGATAAAGATAATTATCATATGATCTCTCTGATATGAGGAATTTGAGAGGCAGGGTGGAGGTTGTGGGGGGTAGGGAAGGAAAAAATGAAACAAGATGGGATCAGGAGGGAGACAAACTATCAGAGACTCTTAATCTCAGGAAACAAACAGGGTTGCTGGGGGTTATGGGGGTGGGGGAGGGATGGGGTGGCTGGGTTATGAACATTGGGGAGGGTATGTGCTATGGTGAGTGCTGTGAAATGTGTAAGCCTGATGATTCACAGACCTGTACCTCTGGGGCAAATAATACATTATATGTTAATTAAAAAAACAAATAAACTGGGGCTCAGAATTTGTTTCTTGCCTAATATTGTATCAGTAGTGAAAGAACATAAAAATAAATTTATGACTCTTAAACTCATGAAATATCCATTGTTCTTTCTCATTCCTTACATTTCTTCAATAAAAATCACAGTGGAAACTCTTTAGTGTGTACATGATGGAAATAAAGACGGAAGATAAGACTTAACTATTTTCATCACAAACCAAAACTAACTGGGATTTCTTTCATAGTTCCTGACTGGCTTCTAGCATGTTCTATCTACGAGGATCACATTTACTGGCTCAGTGCATATAGGCAAGTTGGTCCCATAATTCTTCTATCTTTCACTTACTGGAAACAGTAACAGGTCTGAACTAAAGGTAAGCACTTATCACAGAGCTCCTGATCTGAGCTAAATACATTGACAAAATACCTCACATATATTAAGCATTTATTTAAAGATAGCTGCTATTAACATTAATATCATCATCCCCACTGACTGTGGATGGATACTGTCCTTTTTCTAGACTAATCTCAGCAATCTCAGCTTTACAGAGCCATCTAGATTTTGGCCCTAACTGAGATTGCTTCCAAAAATAATCTAACCCCACGTGACAGTACTCTCTTCAGCTCTGATTTCACTTGGTTTCCCCTCATACTCCTGACATATTTGATCAACTCAGTATATATATTCTGGTAAACCCAGATTTTAACAGTGTGGCTTCCCTTAGCGTTGACACAGCGATCGTACCTGAGAGCCTAATGCTGTCTACATGGAAATTTTGCCCTACCCTAAGCCAGCCTGAGTATCCTCTTAAGTCTTCCCCCTGCATGCTTTGCCTTAGTTTCTCCATTGCTAATCAACATCCTTTAAGTTTCAGTTCCATAAAGAACCTAGAATATTTCGTCCTCTACTAACAGTTTCACTGTTCGGTATACGCCAATTTGTCAGTCTTCTGCAGGTGTTTGAAACTGAATCCTGAGAAAAGCTCATCTCAATAAAGTTCGGGAAAGAAAGAATAGCCAACCTTCTGGATTGGTCTATGATTGGGCTTGTGGTAAACATCAAACTTCTTTTAGAGTCGGTCCCAGAAAGGTCTGCACCTGAGGTAAAGGAAGGTACCCTTGAGTCTTTTCCCCATTCTTTCCAAGGATGACTGTCAGAGAGCATTGTTATCGAGAGCCAGATCATTTCCCCCTAAGTTAGTGACTGCAGAGATTTGGGGAGTAAATGCCTGGGAACAGCTCTCCCACTCTTCCTTGAGGGTCTAAGCTCTTTTTCAGATAGTGGTTGCAAGTGGGAAATGAAATAGTAATTACATTTAAATGTATATGTTTTTTAAAAAATAATCAAGCCAAATGCCTAATGCTACCATTGTCAGATCTTTTCATAGCTGGATGAATTGGGTATTTAGCAAGTTTATGTGAGTTCCAGAATTAAGCAATAATTCATGGTTACTACCAAATAACTAGGATTGTATTAAGAATTATGTGCCATTGCTTAACTTACCAAGGCTTCTAATTACTCTATACATAATATCTGTACTTAGTAAATACCACCTATAATGAGGTTGGCCTAGAATAAAAACCATTTGGATTGAACCAGTTCATCAGAATGGCTGGCTTTCATGCCTAAGCAACACATTATTTTGAAATGGCCTGATGGAATATATTGATACAGATTTATTTTATGTACCAATTTTGATACAACTTAAAATTAAATTAAATTTAAAGTAAGTTTAAAATTACTTTAAATTAAAATTAAAATTAAAAATTAAATTAAATTAAGTTAAAATTTCCACCAATACCTCATCCCAAAATATAATGATCGTGTACCTTACAATTACAAAGCAGCCTGGATGAGTACACTGTAAGCTGCATTTACATTGATACCACCATGTAGCTAGGGAATAAAACTACTCTCTGCTCCTTGTTGGGATCAGTGCTAAATTATTATACTTTTAAATAATGGGAAGTGTCCCACGATTCAGTTGCTACAGGAACAGTAATTAGTGTACCTTTACCTGTATTTTGTTTCATTTATCTACACTCAGTGAAAGCATATATATATTTAGCACATGCAGGATGGTTCCTCCCTTAACCTCGTATCATTTATTCTAGTGCACTCTGCTACTCTGTCATTTACTGCGCTTACATAACTAGAATTAATGATACACCTGGGCCTTCTAATAGCAAGCATGGAGATTAACACTACTTATGCACCAGGTGCTTCTCTAACTGCTTTATGCATATGAATCCTCACAACCACCCTTGGAAGCAGACAATATTATTATGCCCATCTTCCAAATGGGACAGAGGAAACATGGGAAGTTCAAATTAATGGGTTCAGGAGTGCACAAACCTACATGCCCTTGGCAAGCTTCCCATTTGTCTTTCTGACTGGTTTCAGTTCCATCTCTCCTGAACTGTTACAGATCACGTAATTGCAGAGGGCAGTCCCCAGCTGATTGTCAACAACAGCATGCGGCTTTCAGTCCTACACAGTTTGCCAATTACCTGAATGACCTTTGAAGCTCTGGTGTAGGGAAACCTGAATGTGAGACCCTGGGCGCAGAACCCAGCATGATTGCACCCCAACTTCTGACCTATACAAAGTAGGTGCTGTTTCAAGCCATTATGTTTGGTCATGTGTTATGCAACATCAGAAAACAAATATGATAGGCCTTAAATTCTGTAATCCATCTCAGGATAGTATACCAAAGAATAAACCCTCATTTAGCCAACTTACTTATTTTCAATGGTTTCAAGAAAATCCAAATGATTCCCCTGCCCAGGGGGGAAATTCCAGAAGGAAAATCTGAGTGCAAACCCTTTAGTTCTCCCAGCAATGAAGGAGATAAGTGAATTCAGTTTTAATGCAACCCAAAAATGTACTCTTCTTCACAAAACAGGTTTCATGGAAGGTGTTAGGAAAGTAGTAATTTTTTTTTCTGTTAGCAACCCAATTGAAGTTTTCGAGCAAGTACCGAACATTTGGCCTTCCAAAATGCATATTCCAAAAGGGGCTTCTATGCATTTGCATTTTCCCTTCAATATTAGATGCCAGTGGAGCCACAGTATAGGAGATCAACTTGGGTATGAGTATCAAAGAATGTTCAGTGTAATTCCACATTCCCGGTCACCGAGATCCTGGACAGGTTGTTGAATCCTTGTTGCACTCATTATCTTAATAGGACTGAAACACATTAAAATGTCAGAGTGCATGTTAAGTGACATATTATGTACTTAATGTAGTTTGTGACATCTGCAAGTAGAAAAGCAGTAGTTAGCTATTATAATGAATTAATTAATATCAGTATGTTGTCAAATTGTAGTTTTCAATATTATAGCATTGGCAAAAATATTAGATAACTTCATTTACACAGGGATGCTATAAAATTACATACAGACTTCTTATATTTTGAATCATGGAGAGTGAAATAGTTCAATGTTGAGGCTTTGGCAGAGAAGGTGAAGAAGATGCATACAATAATTAAAAATAATACCAATAGAGGAGTCAAGATGGCGGAGAAGTAGCAGGCCAAGACTACTTCAGCTAGCCGGAGATCAGCTAGGTAGCTTATCTAAAGATTGCAAACACCTGAAAATCCATCGGCAGATCGAAGAGAAGAAAAACAGCAATTCTGGAAACAGAAAACAACCACTTTCTGAAAGGTAGGACCGGCGGAGAAGTGAATCCAAAGCGACGGGAAGATAGACCCCGGAGGGAGGGGCCGGCTCCCGGCAAGCGTCGGAGCAACCGCGCACAAAATCAGGACTTTTAAAAGTCTGTTCCGCTGAGGGACATCGCTCCAGAGGCTACCCGGGGCAAAGCCCACACGGGGTCAGCGTGGCCTCAGGTCCCGCAGGGTCACAGAAGGATCGGGGGTGTCTGAGTGTCGCAGAGATTGCGGGTATTGGAACGGAAAAGCCGGCTACAGAGACAGAGCCCACCGTAAGCCCGCAGCTCGGGGTGACCTTGAACCGGTCGCAGGCTTGGTGAGCTCGGAGCGCGGCCAGAAGTCAGGCAGACTAGAGTAACTGGGCGCGGTTCTCTGAGGGCGCACTGAGGAGTGGGGCCCTGGGCTCTCGGCTCCTCCGGGCCGGAGACCAGGAGGCCGCCATTTGTATTCCTGTCCTCCGGAACTCTACAGAAAGTGCTTAGGGAACAAAAGCTCCTGAAAGCAAACCCAAGCGGATTACTCACCCCAGCCCCGGGTAAGGGCGGTGCAATTCCGCCTGGGGAAAAGACACTTGAGAATCACTACAACAGGCCCCTCCCCCAGAAGATCAACAAGAAATCCAGCCGAGACCAAGTTCACTTACCAAAGAGTGCGGTTTCAGTACCAAGGAGAGCAGCAGAATTCTAGAGGAGGAGAAAGCAAAGCACGGAACTCATGGCTTTTTCCCTGTGATTTTTTTTAGTCTTGCGGTTAATTTAATTTTATTCTTTTTCATTTTTTGTTTTTTTTTCTCGCCTTCGGGTAAATTTTTTTTAACTGTTACCTTTTTCTTTTTTAACGATTTTTTACTAGTTTATCTAATACATAAATTTTTTCTTTTTTATATTTTTCTTAGGTGTTTTCTTTTTTAAAAAATTCTTTTCTTTTTTTTTTCTTTCTTTTTTCTTTTTTTTTTCATTTTTTTCTTTCTTCCTTTTTGAACCTCTTTTTATCCCCTTTCTCCCCCCTCACGATTTGGGATCTCTTCTAATTTGGTTAAAGCATATTTTCCTGGGGTTGTTGCCACCCTTTTAGTATTTTACTTGCCCCCTCATATACTCTTCTCTGGACAAAATGACAAGACGGAAAAATTCAACACAAAAAAAAGAACAAGAGGCAGTACCGAAGGCTAGGGACCTAATCAATACAGACATTGGTAATATGTCAGATCTAGAGTTCAGAATGACAATTCTCAAGGTTCTAGCTGGGCTCGAAAAAGGCATGGAAGATATTAGAGAAACCCTCTCGAGAGATATAAAAGCCCTTTCTGGAGAAATAAAAGAACTAAAATCTAACCAAGTTGAAATCAAAAAAGCTATTAATGAAGTGCAATCAAAAATGGAGGCTCTCACTGCTAGGATAAATGAGGCAGAAGAAAGAATTAGTGATATAGAAGACCAAATGACAGAGAATAAAGAAGCTGAGCAAAAGAGGGACAAACAGATACTGGACCACGAGGGGAGAATTCGAGAGATAAGTGACACCATAAGACGAAACAACATTAGAATAATTGGGATTCCAGAAGAAGAAGAAAGAGAGAGGGGAGCAGAAGGTATACTGGAGAGAATTATTGGGGAGAATTTCCCCAATATGGCAAAGGGAACGAGCATCAAAATTCAGGAGGTTCAGACGCCCCTCAAAATCAATAAGAATAGGCCCACACCCCGTCACCTAATAGTAAAATTTACAAGTCTCAGTGACAAAGAGAAAATCCTGAAAGCAGCCCGGGAAAAGAAGTCTGTAACATACAATGGTAAAATATTAGATTGGCAGCTGACTTATCCACAGAGACCTGGCAGGCCAGAAAGAGCTGGCATGATATTTTCAGAGCACTAAATGAGAAAAACATGCATCCCAGAATACTATATCCAGCTAGGCTATCATTGAAAATAGAAGGAGAGATTAAAAGCTTTCAGGACAAACAACAACTGAAAGAATTTGCAAACACCAAACCAGCTCTACAGGAAATATTGAAAGGGGTCCTCTAAGCAAAGAGAGAGCCTACAAGTGGTAGATCAGAAAGGAACAGAGACCATATACAGTAACAGTCACCTTACAGGCAATACAATGGCACTAAGTTCATATCTCTCAATAGTTACCCTGAATGTGAATGGGCTAAATGCCCCTGTCAAAAGACACAGGGTATCAGAATGGATAAAAAAACAAAACCCATCTATATGTTGCCTCCAAGAAACTCATTTTAAGCCTGAAGACACCTCCAGATTTAAAGTGAGGGGGTGGAAAAGAATTTACCATGCTAATGGACATCAGAAGAAAGCAGGAGTGGCAATCCTTATATCAGATCAATTAGATTTTAAGCCAAAGACTATAATAAGAGATGAGGAAGGACACTATATCATACTCAAAGGGTCTGTCCATCAAGAAGATTTAACAATTTTAAATATCTATGCCCCCAATGTGGGAGCAGCCAACTATATAAACCAATTAATAACAAAATCAAAGAAACACATCAACAATAATACAATAATAGTAGGGGACTTTAACACTCCCCTCACTGAAATGGACAGGTCATCCAAGCAAAAGATCAGCAAGGATATAAAGGCCTTAAATGACACACTGGACCAGATGGACATCACAGATATATTCAGAATATTTCATCCCAAAGCAACAGAATACACATTCTTCTCTAGTGCAAATGGAACATTCTCCAGAATAGATCACATCCTCGGTCCTAAATCAGGACTCAACCGGTATCAAAAGATTGGGATCATTCCCTGCATATTTTCAGACCACAATGCTCTAAAGCTAGAACTCAACCACAAAAGGAAGTTTGAAAAGAACCAAAATACATGGAGACTAAACAGTATCCTTCTAAAGAATGAATGGGTCAACCGGGAAATTAAAGTAGAATTGAAAAAAATCATGGAAACAAATGATAATGAAAATACAACGGTTCAAAATCTGTGGGACACAACAAAGGCAGTCCTGAGAGGAAGATATATAGCGGTACAAGCCTTTCTCAAGAAACAAGAAAGGTCTCAGGTACACAATCTAACCCTACACCTAAAGGAGCTGGAGAAAGAACAAGAAAGAAACCCTAAGCCTAGCAGGAGAAGAGAAATCATAAAGATCAGAGCAGAAATCAATGAAATAGAAACCAAAAAAACAATAAAACAAATCAACGAAAGTAGGAGCTGGTTCTTTGAAAGAATTAATAAAATTGATAAACCCCTGGCCCGACTTATCAAAGAGAAAAGAGAAAGGACCCAAATAAATAAAATCATGAATGAAAGAGGAGAGATCACAACTAACACCAAAGAAATACAAACTATTATAAGAACATACTATGAGCAACTCTACGGCAATAAATTTGACAATCTGGAAGAAATGGATGCATTCCTAGAAACATATAAACTACCACAACTGAACCAGGAAGAAATAGAAAGCCTGAACAGACCCATAACCAGTAAGGAGATTGAAACAGTCATTAAAAATCTCCAAACAAACAAAAGCCCAGGGCCAGACGGCTTCCCGGGGGAATTCTACCAAACATTTAAAGAAGAACTAATTCCTATTCTCCTAAAACTGTTCCAAAAAATAGAAATGGAAGGAAAACTTCCAAACTCATTTTATGAGGCCAGCATCACCTTGATCCCAAAACCAGACAAGGATCCCACCAAAAAAGAGAGCTATAGACCGATATCCTTGATGAACACAGATGCGAAAATACTCAACAAAATACTAGCCAATAGGATTCAACAGTACATTAAAAAGATTATTCACCACGACCAAGTGGGATTTATTCCAGGGCTGCAAGGTTGGTTCAACATCCGCAAATCAGTCAATGTGATACAACACATCAATAAAAGTAAGAACAAGAACCATATGACACTCTCAATAGATGCTGAAAAAGCATTTGACAAAGTACAGCATCCCTTCCTGATCAAAACTCTTCAAAGTGTAGGGATAGAGGGCACATACCTCAATATCATCAAAGCCATCTATGAAAAACCCACCGCAAATATCATTCTCAATGGAGAAAAACTGAAAGCTTTTCCACTAAGGTCAGGAACATGGCAGGGATGTCCATTATCACCACTGCTATTCAACATAGTACTAGAGGTCCTAGCCTCAGCAATCAGACAACAAAAGGAAATTAAAGGCATCCAAATCGGCAAAGAAGAAGTCAAATTATCACTCTTCACAGATGATATGATACTATATGTGGAAAACCCAAAGACTCCACTCCAAAACTGCTAGAACTTATACAGGAATTCAGTAAAGTGTCAGGATATAAAATCAATGCACAGAAATCAGTTGCATTTCTCTACACCAACAGCAAGACAGAAGAAATCCCATCTTCTTTCATTTATTCATTTCAAACCATAAGTGACTCTTAATCTCACAAAACAAGGAGTCAATCCCATTTACAATTGCACCCAAAACCATAAGATACCTAGGAATAAACCTAACCAAAGAGACACAGAATCTATACTCAGAAAACTATAAAGTACTCATGAAAGAAATTGAGGAAGACACAAAGAAATGGAAAAATGTTCCATGCTCCTGGATTGGAAGAATAAATATTGTGAAAATGTCTATGCTACCTAAAGCAATCTACACATTTAATGCAATCCCTATCAAAGTACCATCCATCTTTTTCAAAGAAATGGAACAAATAATTCTAAAATTTATATGGAACCAGAAAAGACCTCGAATAGCTAAAGAGATATTGAAAAAGAAAGCCAACGTTGGTGGCATCACAATCCCGGACTTCAAGCTCTATTACAAAGCTGTCATCATCAAGACAGCATGGTACTGGCACAAAAACAGACCCATAGATCAATGGAACAGAATAGAGAGCCCAGAAATAGACTCTCAACTCTATGCTCAACTCATCTTCGACAAAGCAGGAAAGAATGTCCAATGGAAAAAAGACAGCCTCTTCAATAAATGGTGCTGGGAAAATTGGACAGCCACATGCAGAAAAATGAAATTGGACCATTTCCTTACACCACACACAAAAATAGACTCAAAATGGATGAAGGACCTCAATGTGCGAAAGGAATCCATCAAAATCCTTGAGGGGAACACAGGCAGCAACCTCTTCGACCTCAGCCGCAGCAACATCTTCCTAGGAACAACGCCAAAGGCAAGGGAAGCAAGGGCAAAAATGAACTATTGGGATTTCATCAAGATTAAAAGCTTTTGCACAGCAAAGGAAACAGTTCACAAAATCAAAAGACAACTGACAGAATGGGAGAAGATATTTGCAAACGACATATCAGATAAAGGACTAGTGTCCAGAATCTATAAAGAACTTAGAAAACTCAACACCCAAAGAACCAATAATCCAATCAAGAAATGGGCAGAGGACATGAGCAGACATTTCTGCAAAGAAGACATCCAGATGGCCAACAGACACATGAAAAAGTGCTCCATATCACTCGGCATCAGGGAAATACAAATCAAAACCACAATGAGATATCACCTCACACCAGTCAGAATGGCTAAAATCAACAAGTCAGGAAATGACAGATGCTGGCGAGGATGCGGAGAAAGGGGAACCCTCCTACACTGTTGGTGGGAATGCAAGCTGGTGCAACCTCTCTGGAAAACAGCATGGAGGTTCCTCAAAATGTTGAAAATAGAACTGCCCTATTACCCAGCAATTGCACTATTGGGCATTTACCCTAAAGATACAAACGTAGTGATCCAAAGGGGCACGTGTACTCGAATGTTTATAGCAGCAATGTCCACAATAGCCAAACTATGGAAAGAACCTAGATGTCCATCAACAGATGAATGGATCAAGAAGATGTGGTATATATACACAATGGAATACTATGCAGCCATCAAAAGAAATGAAATCTTGCCATTTGCGACAACATGGATGGTACTAGAGCGTATCATGCTTAGCGAAATAAGTCAAGCGGAGAAAGACAACTATCATATGATCTCCCTGATATGAGGAAGTGGTGATGCAACATGGGGGCTTAAGTGGGTACGAGAAGAATAAATGAAAGAAGATGGGATTGGGAGGGAGACAAACCATAAGTGACTCTTAATCTCACAAAACAAACTGAGGGTTGTTGGGAGGAGGGGGTTTGGGAGAAGGGTGTGGTATTATGGACATTGGGGAGGGTATGTGTTTTGGTGAGTGCTGTGAAGTGTGTAAACCTGGTGATTCACAGACCTGTACCCCTGGGGATAAAAATATATGTTTATAAAAAATAAAAAATTATATTAAAAAAATAATAATACCAATAGAAGTGAACTTACTTAGTCCTTATTCTTCCTCATGACCGAGATAACCGACGGCCATTTATCTGATTTGCAAGAATGATTTCTTCACAATTATTTTGCCTCAGAACTACAACTGCCATATCTAAAATGAATATGTCTAGTTACATTTGAATTTGATATAAACAACAATTACTTTAGTATAAGTATGCCCCATACGGTATTTGGGATATACTCCTTGTAAAAAATTACTCATTTTCTTATCTGAAGTTCAGAATTTATATATCACCCTGGATTTTTTTCTGCTAAATCTCGCAACCTTATTCAGAGGAAAAATGATAATATTAAAACATTTATAAGCTTATAAAACAAAGCAAATCATTTATACCAATGTGAGGTAGGGAAAAATTAGTATACTTTATAAACCCATCTTGATATTCCTGTGACAAGATTCCTTCAATTATCTTGAAGGTACATAGGGGCTCTGACAAACCTGACTGAACTTGAATTGATACAGGGAATTATACAAAAAAATAAGTGAAAAACTATCTTCTGTGCAGTTTCCAATAGTCAGGAGCATCCCGGCAACCACATGAAAACAATCGTGCACATTACAGGAATGTAATTATTTCTTTTATTTATCATGATTTTGACTTGCAAGAAATTTAGCTAGCTACAATGTGCTACCCAATGACCCACCTCCTCTTCCCATTTTCCTCAAAAATAGATACTTGTTATAATTAATCTTTGAACTATTAACTTTCTAGAAAAACTTTTTCACTTACAGAGAGAAATCATTCCCAATGACCCACCATTTGCAACTGCTGCCCTGTTAAATTTTCATGCATTGAAATTCACTTTTCACTAATGGTATGGCTCTGCCTCCAATCAACTCTGAAATGAGCAAGTCCATCTTCTTTCACTATCTTTTTTTTTTTTCTGTTTTCTTTTTCATGGATACAATGATCCTCAAGGCAACATCTATCACACAGCTTCTGGGATTCTGGGCTAATGCAAATTGGAAATGCCTTTCATCAGATCTGCATGACCCTGGATGCACGGGAGAGCAGTTGTCACCAGACTGCTCTGTGTAGCTGCAGGAGGGAGTGTTTTCTGCCCGCAGTAGAGGCATCTCTAAATGGCTGTCAATTCGCATTTCTCCCAATCCCCTCAGCAAGCATTGACTATCAAGTTCAGGGAAGTGTGCTTCAGATCACAGACCCAGCAGGTCCTACTGCCAGGAACTGATCCACCTGCCTGGAGAGACAAGGGAATGACCACCCAGGATGAGAGAAGGAAACAGACCATCTCTGCCCAGCATTCTCCATGGGGCTGTCAGCTCACCCATCTCTGCTTTGTCAAAATGTTCAAGTCAGGGAATGTTTTGTTTCCCGTTCTTCCTGACAGCTCTTTTATACATTCTGTTTATTATTTAGGCTATACCACCTGGTACCATAAAAAATAATATTCAAGTTGTATGAAGATAATAATCGTAAATTTGGCAGATCATTCAGGGCCACGGGAGGCTATCAGTTTCCCAGAAAATGGCAATATGGCTGTGCACGCGATAGGAATCTGAAAATATATATGTATATAATCTGCCCTATTTAAAAAAAATGCATCCACCATCAGACCATTTCACAGCCAATAACTGTTCCACCCTACCCTAAGGCTCCATCATCTTCTACCTTGATACTGCAACAGGCTCCTAACTACTCTTCATGTTTCCACTCTTGCTCTCATCCATCTAGTCCCTGCATAGAGACCAGAGTGATCTTTATAAAATGTGAGTTAGGTCATTTCACTCTTTTGCTCAAAATACTAGCATGGCTCCTCTCACACTTGGAATAGAACCCCCAATTCTCACCATGGACTTCTCCTTTCAGGATGGAGCCCTGTATGAGCTTGGTCCTGACTTCCTTTCGGATATATTCCATACTTTTCTCCCCTTACTCTCTCTGCTCTCGGCAAAATTAGTCATTTCACAAAAATCCCAAGAATTACTCCATTTCTCAGGTCTTTGTCCTTACCAGCTCATGACCCTCCCACACATTTTCTTGGTTTTCTGCTTTCCTGTATTCAAGTTTTTGTTCAACTGTCGCACTGTCGCACTGTCATCGTTGTGTTCTCTGATCACCAGCGTCATATGATTTCAATCCTAACTTGCTTTTCTCCCTTATATAGCTTCCTGAAAATATATTCTAGGTATTTTTCTTCACTGTTACGTTTCTCCCATTAGAATGTAAGTCTACTAAAAGCAAGAACTTAGTTATTTTATTTACTTATTTATTTTTCCTTCTGGACTCTCAATAGCTGGAGGTGTCTGGTGTGGTTTAGACACTAAAAGAATTAATCTATTATTTGCATCTTTCATAAATTTAAGGAAATCACAAGTAGAAACTTAAGGATATGGTTCATTGGCCCAAATTATAAATAATGGTCTTTGATTATTAAATTTAAAAAAAAGATTTTATTTACTTATTTGAGAGAGAGAGGTTGAACATACAAGCAGGGGTGGAGGGCAGAGGGAGAAGCAGACTCCTCACTGAGCAGGAAGCCTGATATGGGGCTCAATCCTAGGACCTGAGATCATGACCTGAGCTGAAGTCAGATCCTCAACTGAATGAGCCACCCAGGTGCCCCTAAATATTTTTTTCTTTAGAATAATTGCCTTTCTGTATTTCTTATCCCTTCTTAGCCAAGTAGACTGATAGAAATTTTCACTAACTTTGAAGAAGCAAACTGAATATTTAAGGAACTGAGTTTTGAAGAGCACAGACACTGTCCAACTGCAGAATTCATTAATTTTTCTGACTTCTCTCTTTCTTATCACTTGATTAAGTGTGTTCTGATGGCCATGTCTGGCCTCTGTGCATGGAAATGTATGTGCCTTTCCACCTCCCTCTCTCTCTTTCCCTCAGTCCCCCCTCTGTCACCCTTTCTCTCTCTTTCCCTCTGTCCTTCTATCTCTTCCTCTCTTTCCCTCCCTTCCCTCTCTTTCCAACTCTCTCCCTGTCTCTCAACCATCCATCTATCTCACTATCTAAGTGTCTATCATCATGTATCTTTCTATATTCTGGAGATTCATTGTCCATAATTTAAAGCAATGTTGTCCGAATAAGAGAATTTTGTTTACTTTCATTCTCTCTCAACAAAATATTTCAAACGCACCCACTAATCTCTGTTTATATCAGACATTTCCTAAGGGAAAATTGCTCTATGAGCCTAGGCAGAGAAACTGTCTGATAGTAGATAATTCAGCCTATTATCAGTAGATTTAATGTTATTTAGGTATTTTCCTAGATAATCAGTATACAATAATGATTTTTTTTCTTTTCAGTTATATTTTTTTTCTTTTCAGTTATATTTTATTTTATTTTATTGATTATTTATTTATTTATTTATTTGACAGACAGAGATCACAAGCAGGCAGAGAGGCAGGCAGAGACAGAGAGAGGGGAAAGCAGGCTCCCTACTGAGCTGGATCCTGGCTGGATCCCAGGACCCTAGGATCATGACCTGAGCCAGAGGCAGAGGCTTTAACCCATTGAGCCACCCAGGTGCCCCTTTTCAGTCATATCTTAAATAAAATTTTTTCCATGTCAATTTTCACAAATTCTGAAGAATGCCATTATACAAGACAATGTCAGTAGGCTACCATTAAGCCTTCAGAATTTACTCTTCCCATGTATGTCAAACAATTTCTTACTACAGCCTTTTATGGATATTCTCTGCATGGCTATATTCTCTGGCTAAGGGAATATGCTCTGTGTGGAGTTTGTGGGAAATTCATGGCTCTGGGAGCAGCCTTCAACCAGTGGCATATGGAGACCAGATGATTAATGGAGTTCTGGTCCTATTTCAACTCCTGTTGAAAACAAGAGGTCTGCAGCCCTGCCTTATGGTCATTTCCCTGGCCTGGCAAGGGCATAATTTGGATGGATACACTTAGCAGCTGCAGACCGCTAATAATGGTTCTATAACATGTGGAGAAAGAGGGGTGGTGGAAGGCAAACAAAATGGGCATCCTAATATTGCCTCACATCCCAGTGAATGAGAAGTGACACAGCATGGTAGGTAGAATGTATATGATCATAAGGATTCAGATCTGCATTTAGATTAGTAAGGCTTTACTGCACATCAAGCTATTCCAAAATTTAGTGGCTGGAAACAAAGCGTATGCCATTGCTCTACAGTCAGCTTGATGTCTCTGCTTGTCTGCATTGAGTCTGCCTGAGCTCACACATCTGGGGTAAGCTGATGGTTAGCTGGAACAGACTGGTCTAAGGTGGCCTTACACACCTTACATACTGCCAGCTGGCTGAAACATACTTTTCTCCCATGTAATCATTCCCTCTTTCTCAGTTCTCTCTGTTGTTGCTTCTCGATATCTCCTCTCTTCTCCTTTTGTTTCTTCTTTTTCTCCACTTAACTTGGAAATCTGGCAATATTCTAGGTGGGTATGGGGCCTTCTGATCTTCCCTGTTTTTACTACAATGACAATATAAAGACAGTCCTGTGTCCTTCAATCTATATTCTGATGCCTCTAAATTTAGACCTCTAAACCCTAACCATTTTGTTAGATTACAGATTCTCACCAGGGAGAGGAAAAGAGCACTACACATACCAGTCCAACTATGACCCCAGCAGTGGGCTGTGAACAGATATCTGGTCTGGATGCAGGCCCCGCCCACCAACTAAAGCTTCTCAGGGGACAACACAGGGAGAGGGCCCAGTAGTTAGGTGCTACTGCAGCTCTGACAAACAACTAGTTTGACTCAATTCCAGTCCAAGGCAGCCCCAGACTGGTCCACTAATAACATAGGGAATAAACAAACACTATGCACAACAGACTAAGAGAGCACAGATGATTGGACTGAAGGCAAAAGTGGCTGAGCCACAACAGAAGGGCACACACACAACACACAGAGGAGATACCCCTGATGTGTCAAGTTCCAGGGAACAGGGGACCCCCCACTGCAGGGTACTACACTACATCTTCTTTATAAAGCCACTACCTGCAAGAGTAGAAGGCATAGCTGACTTTCCTAACATGCAGAAACAGACACAGAGAGTTAGATAAAATGAGAAGACAGAGAAATATGTCCTAAATGAAAGAACAGGACTAAAACCACAGCAAGAGACCTTGCCATCAAACTGAGATAAGGAATATGCCTGACAGAAAATTTAAAGTAAATGGCCATAAAAATCCTAACTGGATTTGAGAAAAGAATGGGGGAGCTCATTGAGACACTTAAACAGATAGAACACAAACAAACAAACAAACAAACAAAAGAAATCAATCAGAGCTGAAGAACACAACAAGAGAAACTAAAAATACACTAGATGGAATAAATAGTAGACTACAATAACCAGAAGAACAAATGACTGATGTGGAGGACAGACTAATGGAAAGCAATTGAACTGAACAGATGAGAAAAAAAAATATGCAAGACAAGAATACACCTGGAACTCAGTAACACCATCAAGCATAATAAACATTCACATTCTAGGAATCACAGAAGGAGAAAAGAAGAAGGGGGACAGAAAATATATTTGAAGAAATAATTGCTGAAAACTTCCCAAATCTAGGTAAAGAAACAGAAATTTAGATGCAGGAAGCACAGAGATTGCCAGCAATCAACTCAAGGAGTTACACACCAAAACGGATAGTAATTAAGATGCCTAAAAGTAGAAATAAAGAGAATTTAAAAGCAGCAAGAGTATAAAATAGTTAACATACAAGGGAAACCCCATGAAGCTATCAGCTAATTTTTCAATAGAACCTTTGCAGGCCAGAAAGGGTGGCATGATAGATTCACATTGCTGAAAAGGAAAATCTGTAGCAAAGAATACTCTATCCAGCAAGGCTACCATTCACAATAAAGAGAGAGATGGTTTCTAACAAACAAAAATGAAAGGAATTCAAGGCCACTAAAATCAGCCCTATAAGAAATAATAATGGGGACTCTGTGAGTGAAAAGGAAGATTATAAGCAAGAGTAAGGAAAGTAGGAAGCATAAAAGCAGTAAAAATAAGTATATCTGCAAAAATCAGTGGTGGAACTCATAAAATAAATGGATGTAAAATATAACACCATGGCTCTAAACTGTGGGGTAAAAAGAGTGAAGAATGAGTTCAAACTTAAAGACCATCAACTTAATATACATGGCTATATGCAAAGGATGTTATATATGAAACTAATGGTAACCACAAATCAAAATCAGTAATAGATATGCAAAAAATAAAGGGAAGGAATACATATACATCACTAGAGAAAGCCAACTAATCATGAGAGAAAGATCAAGAGAAGAAAGGATCACAGAAAAACTACAAAACAACTACAAAACAAGAAAATGGCAATCAATGCATACCTATCAACAATTACTTTGAATATAAATGGAATAAATGCTCCAATCCAAAGACAGAATGATGGAATGCATTTAAAAAAAAAAAAAATGAGAACCACATATATGCTACCTAATGAGACTCACTTCAGACCTAAAGATACTACACATTGAAAGTAAAGGAACGGGAAAATACTTATCATGCAAATGGATGTCAAAAGAAAGCCTGGATAATAATAGTTAATATTGGAAAAATAGACTTTAAAACAAATGAAGGTAACAAGAGACAAACGAAAACAAAAAGAAAAAAAAATACCATTATAAAATTGTAAAGGGAAAAATTAAAAACAAGATGTAGTAATTGTAAGTATTTATGTATCCAATATGGGAACACACACATATTTAAAGCAATTAATAACAAACATAAAGGAAGTAACTGATCATAATTTAAAAACAGTAGGTGACTTTAAACCCACTTACATCAATAAACAGATCATCCAATCAAAAAATCAACAAGGAAACAGTGGCTTTCAACAACACATTGGACCATATGAATTTAACAGATATGTTCAGAACATTCCATCCTAAAAGAACAGAATACACATTCTTTCCAAGTGCCCATGGAATGTTCTCCAGAAGAGATCACATATTAGGTCACAAAATGAGCCTCAGTAAATTCAAATAGATTGAAAGCACACCATGCATCATTTCTGACCAAAATGCTATGAAACTAGAAATCAACTACAACAAAAAAATCTCAACAGAGCACAAATACATGGTGCTTAAATAACATGTTACTAAACAATGAATGGGTCAACCAAGAAATCACAGAGCAAATAAAGAAAATATATGGAGACAAATGAAAATAAAATCACAATGGTCAAAAATCTTTCAGATACAGCAAATGTGATTCTAAGAGAGTGGTTTATAGCAACACAGGCTTCAAGACGTAAGAAAAAAATCTTAAACAATCTAACCTTACACTTAAAGAAGCTAGAAAAAGGACAAAAGCCAAAAATCAGCAGAAAATAAAGATTAGAGCAGAAATAAACAAAATGGAAACTAAAAAGTCAAGGGAGGGGTGCCTGGGTGGCACAGTGGGCTAAGCCTCTGCCTTCAGCTCAGGTCATGATCCCAGGGTCCCAGGATGGAGCCCTGCTTCAGGCTCTCTGCTCAGCAAGAAGCCTGCTTCCCCACCTCCCAGCCCCGGCTCTCTGCCAACTTGTGATTTCTCTGTCAAATAAATAAATAAAACCTTAAAAAAATATATCAAGGGAACAGATGAATGGAACCAAGAGTTGGTTCTTTGAAAAGATCGACAAATTGATAACACTTTCAGCCAGGTTCTTCAAAAATGAAGGAGAGGGAGGGAAACAGAGAACTCAATAAACAAAATCAGAAATGAAAGATGAGAGTAACAATCAATACTACAGAAATATAAAGGATCCTAAGAGAATATTATGAAAAATTATATGCTAACAAATTGGACAATATAGAAGAAATGGATAAATTCCTATAAACATAATCACACAAAACTTAAGCAAGAAGAAATAGAAAACTTGAACAGACTAAATACCATCAAAGGAATTGACTCAGTTACCAAAAAAACTCTCAAAAAAAAAAAATAAAAAAAACTCCAGGACAGACAGCTTCACAGGTGAATTTTACCAAATATTTAAAGAAAAGTTAATACCTATCCTCTCAAATTATTCAAAACTACAGAAGAGGAAAGAAAACTTTCAGATTCATTCTGTGAAGAGAGCATTAATTACCCTGATACCAAAACCTGACGAAGACATTATAAAAAAGGGAACCACAGGCCAATATCCCTGATGAACATAGATGTAAAGATCTTCAACAAAATATCAGGAAATTGAATCCAACAATATATTAAAAAATCATTCACCACAATCTAGTGGGAGTTATTCCTGGGTTGTAAGGGTGATTCAATATTTGCAAATCAATAATTGTGATACGTCATATCAAGAAGAAAAAGGGGAAGGACCATATGATCATTTCAATAGATTTAGAAAAAGCATTTGACAAAGTACAACATCCATTCATAATAAAGATCATCAACAAAGTAAAAGAACAAGACAGGGATGCTTACTCTCACCACTGTTGATCAACATAGTACTGGAAATCCTAGCTACAGGAACCAGACAAGAAAAAGGAAACAATGGCATACAAATTGGTACAGAAGAAGTAAAAACCTTTCATTATTTGCAGATGGCATGATACTCTATACAAAAATCCCTAAAAACTCCACCAAGAAACTATAAGAACTGATAAATGAATTCAGTAATGTTGTAGGATACAAAATCAATGTACAGAAATCCACTGCATTCCTATATACTAATAATGAAGAAACAGAAAAAGAAATTAAGAAAACAAACCCATTTAGAGTTGCACCCAAAATAATATATAAATAATAATAATTCATGGGTTGGAAGAACATGTATTATTAAAATGCCCATACAAAAGCTATCTACAGATTTAATACTATCCATATAAAAATACCAACATTATCTTTCACAGAACTAGAGCAAACAATCCTAAAATTTGTGTGGAGCCACGTAAGACCCTTAGAACAATCTTGAAAAACAAAAAGCGGGAGGTATCACAATTCCAGATTTCAAGTTATACCACAAAGCTGTAGTGATCAAAACAGTATGGTACAGGCATAAGACAGACACACAAATCAATGGGACAGGAGAGAAAGTCCCAAACCAAACTCACAATTATATGGTTTATCTTTGACAAAAAAAGGCAAGAATATGCAATTGAAAAAAGACGGTTGTCTCCAACAAATAATGTTGGGAAAACTGGACAGCTATAAGCAAAAGAATGAAACTGGACCACTTTCTTTTTTCTTTTTTCTTCTTTTTTTTTTTTTTAAGATTTTATTTATTTATTTGACAGAGGGAGAGATGGCAAAGTAGGCAGAGCAGCAGGCAGAGAGAGAGAGGTGGGAAGCAGGCTCCCTGCTGAGCAGAGAGCCCGACGTGGGGCTTGATCCCAGGACCCTGAGATCATGACCTGAACTGAAGGCAGATGCTTTAACCCACTGAGCCACCCAGGTGCCCCCTGGACCACTTTCTTATACCATACACAAAAATAAGCTCAAAATGGTTTAAGGACCTAAATATGAGACCTGATACCTTAAAAATCTTAGAAAACAGCACAAACAATATTCTCTGACATTGGCTGTATCAACATTTTTCTAGAAATGTTCTTGAGGCAAAGAAAACAACAGCAAAAATAATCTATGGAGACTACATCAAAATAAAAAGCTTCTACACAGCAAGAGAAACCACCAACAAAACTAAAAGACAACCTACCAAGTGGGAGAAGATATTTGCAGATGACACATCTAATAAAGGGTTAGTGTCCAAAATATATAAAGCCCTGATACAACTCAATACCAAAAAATCCCCAAATGATCCAATTACAAAATGGGGTGAAGACATGGGTAGACATTTTTCCAAAGAAGATATTTGGATGGCCAAAATAAGGAAAGACAAATCAAAACTACACTAAGTTATCACTTTATACCTGTCAGAATAGCTAAAATAAAAACACAAGAAACAAGTTTTGGTGAGGATGTACACAAAAAAAGAACCCTATTGTACTGCTGGTGTGACTGCAAACTGGGACAGTCATTCTGGAAGACAGTGTGGAGTTTCCTCAAAAATTAAAAATAGAACTACCCTATGATCCAGTTATTCCACTACTGGGTTTTTACCCCAAGAATATGAAAATACTAATTAAAAAAGATATATGAGTCCCTATGTTTATTGCATCATTATGTATAATAGCCAAATTATGGAAGCAGCCCAAGTATCCATCCACAAATGAACGGATAAAGAAGATATGGTATACATATAATGGAATATTATTCAGCCATAAAAAAGAATGAAATCTTGCCCTTTGCAACAACACAGATGGAGCTAGAGAGTATAATGCTATGCAAAATATCAGCCAATGGATGACAAGTACCATATGATTTCACTCATATGTGGAATTTACAAAACAAAACAAATGAACCCAGAAAAAAGGATACAAACCAAGAAACAGACTCTTAACTATAGAAAACAAATCTGATGGTCACCAGAATGGAGGGGGGGATGGGTGAAACAGGTGATGGTGAGTAAGCGTACATTTATCATGATGAGCACTGAGTAATGTAGAGAATTGTGAATCACTATATTGTGTACTTGAAACTAACACAACACTATGAGAACCACACTGGAATTTAAAAAAAAAAAAAAAAAAAAACTTGACAGCCTTTCTTTTTCTTTTTTTAGACTTTTTTTTTTTTTAATAGCATTTTTAGTTTTGTAACAAAATCTAGAGGGCAATACAGAGCTTTTCTGCATATCCCAACAGATGCACACACCCACTGCCTCCTCCAACATCAACATCACTCACCAGATGGGGCAGTTAGTACTAAGGCAGAACCTACAACAACACAACATAACCAAAAAGGGGAAGTAAACAAATAAAAACACTTAAATGCTTGCAAAAGGCAGAGGAAAATGAGCATGTTTTCACTCGGAGTCACTAGATCTAATCATCATGAAGGAATTTACCAGTGCTCCAACGCAGTATGAGAAAAGTTGACCCCGTGTTTTCTTTCCTTAAAAAGGTCCAATACTGTAGTGAGATGGATAGACATGGTGACTGATCGGCGTGGTATATGAGTAGCTAGAAAAGTGTAATACTGGGAGTAGAGAGCACACAAGGAGAACCAGAGATAAAAAGCACTGGAGGGTTCACTGGAAGACTGGGAAATTCTTCTGTGGTCTTCCTGCCACAGGTACATGCTTCTTGGGAGAACAAGGTATAGCATGGCAGTTAATGATAATTTTGTTTTTAGGTTTTCTTTATGATTGTCTTTTTTTCATTTCACCCTGGTGGCCAGCTACTTAAAATAAAGATAAAACTGGGCAGGTTTCAGCAGACCTCAGTTTAAGAACAAACAACAGATTCATCATCTTCCTCACAAATCCCTGTCATTGTCTCACTAAGACAAGAACTCATATGGAAAATGGCTTTGAATTCCAAGAAGCCTAAATGGGAGAGCTCCTCCTGACACCAAGCTTCAAAATGACCCAGGATTTCAAATCATTTCATCAGAAGTGAATAGCAAGACAAAGTAAAAGCCAGTGATCAGCACTGTGACAGAGTTAAAATGCTCGCAGGTCTTTTCATGACTGAAATGGATGTTTCTTCCTAAAAAAATAAATAGGACATAAAAGAAAGGAAATTAAATTGTGAAGAGAGCAATGGACACTCAATTTACAATATATGTGAGTATTACCCATTTTGGATACTCAGAGGAAGTAGTTTTGAAGTAAGTTTACAAGTCAGCATTAAATAGTTTTATCTAACTTTATAGATGTGATGACTAATTTATCATCATAATACATCTTCCAGAACATATGAGTATTCATAAATCCCTCTTTTTAAAAAAAGAGGGATCTTTTGTTAATTTGGAACTAGTTCTACACGGATCTATGAAAGTATAAAATAAGAGCCAAAACTGTATTTTGATTCAGGCACTTTTTGCAATGTTTACCTATGTAAACATATGCAAATTTGTCCGAGATTCCTTTTAGTCAGATTAAATATAATGATCTAATCAAACATAAAGATCAATGTATTTTTACTATTGTCATCTCGATGTCCCCCCTTCTCTAACCATTCCTTCTTAGACCAGAGCCTCTACCACCACAACCACAAGAATGGAATTTTCTTAGTGAATTCCTAAGTTGGGGATGAAGTAAAGAGTGGCAGGAGAACAAATGTCTTCCTACATTATGAATGACCAGTTTTTGACCAAATTAAAGATTGTTTTGGATGTCTGACTCCAAGAATTAAGGAAATCTGTTGTTTTTGCCACAGGTGATATAAGTACCTACAAATAGAGATTCTCTCCATGTTAAGTTCCTATACTCTCCAAATATTGTTATACTTGATTAAAAACAAATATGGAAGTTGTAAGGTATTGTTTAAAAACCATAGCCCACACCCCTACTGACTGATATGCACAAGAATGCCATTAATTATTAATGAAAATATTGTTAGAGATAAAGTTTTTAATATCTTCCTTTCTTTTTTTTTTTAGTCTCCTAAGCCCTAAGAAGTAGAATGTTCCATGGACACAGCTGGTGATTTTGCACTGCTAAAAATGCTGCCCAACTTCTGTCTTCAAAAAGTCAATTCATGAGCCTCTGGTGGCTAAAATATTATGAAGAAGGTAGAGCTGTGAGCACAGATGATGGGAGTCATGGTTTCCAGGGGGTTGCAGATTGTCTGACTGGCAACTGTCACCATGCAGGAATGATAAGGACACTGAACTCTTTCTAGATCATTTAGGAGGGTCTAACTTGAAGCCTTTTATAGTTACCATCAGTGTAATCTTATTTTTAAGAGGATCTGGAGTGGCATCAGAATGGAAGCTCTATTTCGGAATGTTGCCTTAATATAATATCTAATTGACTAAACGGAGTTCAGCATTTTAGTTGCTGTCTTTATTGTAAATTCCAATAATAAGCAATGATTAGTTAGGGAGATGTGTTTACCTCGGGAGAATAAAAGCATTTTGCTCTAATTTCTAAAGGAGTTCTGCTATAAACACACTCACCAATGATCTGACTTTTCTGATGGTTTCAGTAGATAAATGTACCTGAGGTGGTCTATTGACAGAGTAAGAAGGAATCCTGAGATTCTCTCATTTCTATTACTACATTTCAGTCGCTTTTATGGCTTTTAGAATAAGTCTGGCTCCTCATAACCATCAGGGGAAAAAAAAAAAACAAACACAATTTCCTACAAAAGCTCTGTTCTCCGATCCTCCCTCAGCCTCTCTGTCCGCAGCTCTCCTGGGCTTCCTGCAGACCCGAAATCAGAAGGATTTCTCACTTTGCAAACTCCACTGACCATGCTCCTTCTGCCCAAGAAGAAAGTGTCCTTGGTGCCATCAAAGCTTTCTGTTCCTTAGCCCTTAAAAATAACGGCAATTTGTATTTATAGTTGTAATATTTATAATCTAATGTTAAAGTTATTTATTCATATTTGCCTTCCCTAGCTCTGAAGATAAACTCAGTGAAGGCAGGGATACTGTCTTAGTCATGTTTCATTTTTCATCCTCAGGACATGTTATTGTGTCTCGGTTCATAACAGGCATTCAATAGATGTTTGCTGAAACTCCATATGACAAATCCAGTTGTTCATGACTAACCCTAGTGACATTTGCTCTGGGAAGTCTTCCCTGACACTCAAATCCCCGTGGGCACCTGCTAGCACTCACACTTCTTCCTATGACAGTACTCACGCCCGATCAGGACCACCCACCCATGCCCCACTTTGACCCCTGGGACTTGGTCTGTACATGTACCCCAAAACTTCGCACTCTGCCTGGTGAAACAGCAGACACTGGCATATTTGCTGAATGTTAACTGGGATATTATTTTGGAAAAAAATATAACCATTGTTACAGTTATTGGAAGATTTCACTTTCCATCTCTCCCCATCAACTAACATAGAACAAACTTTAACTCGGGACAGCTCAATAAACTTCATACAAGCAGTAAATTATCTTTAACCCATGGCTTTAGCACTACAAAAGAATAAATGTATGATGTGAAGGAACTCTCTACAGTTCCCTTGTTACGGGACCATGGATTTCACTCTGGTGAGTGTATGGTTTGACAGCAGTGCTGTTTGACTTGCTATGGACAGTTCAGCAGGACTGGATAAAGGTCCTGAAGTGGGAGGAGGTCCATCAAGAACAGACTGAAGTTTCAGGAGTCCTGGGGGACAGCTCAGCTATAAACCACAGCTGCTGATAGAATCACAGCGTGAGCCCCATAGGTACTGTAAATAGTTAGTACCACATATTTAAAAAGTAAGGATAAGAAAGTTTAGTTTAAAAATATCTTTTATAGGGGCGCCTGGGTGGCTCAGTGGTTTAGGCCTCTGCCTTCAGCTCAGGTCATGATCTCAGGGTCCTGGGATCGAGCCCCACATCGGGCTCTCTGCTCAGCAGAGAGCCTGCTTCCCCCTCTCTCTCTGCCTGCCTCACTGCCTACTTGTGATCTCTGTCTATCAAATAAATAAATAAAAATCTTTAAAAATATCTTTTATATAACCCATTACCAAAATATCACTTTAATACATATGCAACATAAAACATTAATGATGAGATATGTTATTCTTTTTCTGAATTATTTTATAAAAATCTGGTGTGTATTTTATACTAATCAGCATATCTCAGTTAAAATACTTGATCTGTATTTTGATTTCATAAAATTTACATTCCAAGAGTAGATGTTTATACCCAACTCATTCTAAATATACTCAGAAGTTTTCCAGTGACTGAATGTGTATCCATATTTTATTTGAAATTAATTAAAATTAAATAAAGTTAAATATTGCTTCTCAGTTGCTCTGAGCACATTTCCAATGCTCATAGCTCCAGGGGGCAAGTGTCTACCACAGTGGACAGTGAACGTGTAAACCACAAGAAGAATCAGTGTGTCCAGAACCTAGGGAACTGACTTAAGTACACCCATGGTGAGCAGATCTACCACTTGCCTTTTCTTCCTGTTCACACGTGTCCCAGCACTTAGGTTTCCACAGCTCATTGGCTTACACTGAGACTAGAGACGTGATGCTGCTTAACCCACTGTCCCCCTCTCCTAGAATTTGATAAATAAATAAATGTTTCTGCCCATCTGACTCCAATCTAAAATGAAAACCATTTGGACAATACGACATCCAATGAACATTTACTGATTTTTTTTTTTTTTTTTTTTTTTTTTTTTTTTTAGTGTGAAGATACTAGTACTGGTTGTGTTCTAAATACAGAGACCAGGAAGGCCAGTGGCTGAGGATGGATCTGTGCCCTAAGTGAGGCCTGTTGAGTACCCTTCATGTAACTAAGTTGTATTCTACATTCCAATACCTCTTGGTATTGGAAAAAGTATCTTTTAAAAAAAGTATCTTTAAAAAAAAGTATCTTTAAAAAAATAAGTATCTTAAAAAAAAAAGATTTTATTTCTTTATTTATTTGACAGAGAGAGAGAGAGAGAGAAAGGTCACAAGTAGGCAGAGCAGCAGGCAGAGATAGAGGGGGAAGCAGGTTCCCCACTGAGCAGAGAGCCTGATGTGGGGACCCTGAGATCATGACCTGAGCCAGTCAGAGGCTTAATCCACCGAGCCACCCAGGCACCCTAGTAGCTTATCTTTCAAAGCTAATTGGAGTAACCATCAAATTGCCTTTTTGCTTACTTTCCCCTATATTTCAAAAATGAAACTGGGACAGGATGAAAACCTCATAAATATCACAGCTGTCAATCAGAGGCCATTTCTTCGTTCCCAACAGTTATTTAACGTATCTTAATGGTGAAATAGAAAAAAATAAGCAGAAATTACCCCAACCTTCAGTTTAATAGATCAGTTCAAATTATGAATATTTTAGAGGGTATTTGGCTGGGACAATTGTGGAAACATGTAAGCTACAGAACTACCCACCTCTGAAGATGCATATCTTTCCCCTAAATATACAACTAAAGCATAAATTACTGTCATATAGCTATTTGGAAAGAGTGAATATTGAATGCCTGCAATTATAACTGTATTTGCAAAGAAATTTAGGATGTTTAGCCTTTGATCATGGATTTTTGCGACTTTACCAAAGAATTGCCAAAAAAAAACCCCAAAAAACAAAAACATAAAAACAACCCCACAGTTTGAATAAATGGGGCAATGATTTTAAATGTGTTCATCAATTCTTGCTTAAACCATTTGCCACTTAAATTTTTCATTCCTTTCTGTGAGTTCCCCACAGTACTTTCCATCAAAGTTTTCAATGAGCATATACTGTCTTTCATTTCTTTTTAATTTTCTATATCTAAGGATCTAATTTTTTAAATAATACTATCTTCTGAAAGCATAGTCTGTGACATTTTTTTTTCTTCTCCTTGTTCCATATCAAATCATTTTCAGGTATATAATGATTAATCAGATTTACAAATTACTGACTCATTTGGTTGGGGTTTCTCTCTATGAGTAGGGGGTAAAGAACATTTTATCTGAGTTGTTTATATGTAAGTAAGTTTACACTTGACAATTTAACCTGGAGATTTTTGACTGAAGATGGCATCTGAAATACATTCAATTTCTGTGTCCCTAAAGATCTCTATCACAAATGATAGTTTTTCTAATCTGAAACATTGTAATAAAATTTAAAAAAGAATCTTCACAGCAAATGTAGCATGTTGATTCATGCAAGCCCAATACTAAAATACCTATATTGCTTAGTGTTTGGAGAACTAAATGTGTCAGTAGGATGCATTAATTAATTAATTAAACATTTTCCAGACAAAAAGAATACCAGTGTCCCCAGAGCCCATGAGGTCTAAAAGAGCTCATTTACTGACTCAGCAGAGAATGGAAATGAAACTCTGTTTATCTTCACAAGCATTAGAGTTCTATGTCGATGCATGTTTAACTCAAGTATTAGACCTAAATAATATAAAACAAAACTTATATAAATTCTGCAAGATGGCAGAAAAGATATGTAAACTCACTTCGGAAAAGATTTAGCAAGTTATAAAAGCAGCTAGAATTTGAATTTTCAATGTTATAAGAAACTTTTTATAGCATATTAGGACTGATAATTCTCTTAACTTTTATAGTTACTTGCCCTTTCATTTGGGGGAGGGGCGGTAGTTTATAAAAGAGCAATCAGTATAATGCCTCAGTGAAATGTATATACCTAGTCCTACGTGAGTATGAACTGGGAGCCCTGGGAGGGAGACCTTTTTTTAAAGGACTTAGAGTAAGATTCACCCATTTCACCATTCCTGCAAAATTATTAAACAAATTTAGCATTGTGAGCATAAATCATCTCAGAAGACAGAATCCATATGCTTATCATAGCTAGAAGAAATACTGTATAAAACTATCTAAATATATTTTCCTCAAAATTTAATTTTTAACCCTTTTTTTCTCTTTGCATTTCCTTTTAGTAAATTCCACTGACCTATCTTTAATTTCACCAGTCAGCTCCTCGGCTATGTTGAGACAAATAGTGAGCCAGTTGAAGGGATCCTTTATCTCCGTTACTGTGTTTTCTGCTTCTAGTATTTCCATTTGCTTCTTTCTATAGTCTTCTTTCTGCTAAAGTCATTACTATGATCTTGTATGCCATTCACATTTCCATTTTACTACTTTGAACATACTAATCACTGTAATCATAAACTCTCTGTTAGATGGTTCTAAGAGCGGTGTCATATCCATGTCTGCTTCTGACGACCCTTTTCTCTTGACGGTGTGTCACTTCTCGTATTTTATGTATCTCGTATTTTTATATATCCCCCTGGGCGAGCAGGGGGAGAGTGACTGGGTATCAGCCATCGTATGTGGGGTAGTGAAGACGGAGATGAACTGTTTTTATGACTGCAAATGGGCATGGCCTGCTGTGCCTTCCGCTGGCCCCTCAGTGCAGGATTTGAATAATCAAATTACACGTTACAGGATTTGAAGTTTCATTCTTGCTCTGGTTATTTGCAGTACTGTCAAATTCATCTAGCATTTTCTTGTGTTTAAGGTGGGATTCAGTTAGCTAGACACTTCTTTTTTCGCCCTACTGCTGATCCCATGCTCAGCCTCATCTTCTGTGATTTCTCTGTGCCTTGCACACAGCACACAGGCACACATGTTTGTTGTTTCATGTTCCTTTTTGCCCTGGTGAGTGGAGTTAATGTTGGATCCTTGACTCTTATTTTTATGAACCCTCCATCTTCAACAAGCACCATGTGCAAAACCCCAGATGGAAGCATTTTGATGGCTACACGTAATTTGGAGCAAAGTAATATTTACTACTTCATTTACTTGCTTTTATCTCTATCTGACAAATTAATCTCAAACCAACATGAAACAGATATAATACAGGTTCTCAGATATGGAAAGAGCGAGCCAAAGGAGACTGAAATGGATTGTGGAAAGAAAAACTGAAAAAAAAACTACCATTAAAGTCAGAGCAATTTTACATACATTTTTAAAATGACTTTATTTATTTATTTTAGAGAGAGAGAGAGCCCATATTTGAGGGGTGTGGAGAGGCAGAAAAAAAGGGAGAGAGAATCTCAAGCAGACTCCATGCAGAACATAGAGCCTGACATGGGGCTTGATCCCATGATGCTGAGATCATGACCTGAGCTCAAATCAAGAGGCTGATGCTCAACTGACTGAGCCACCCAGGTGTCCCCTTTATATACATTTTTAAACTTTTGCTTTTTATTTTTTTTAAAGATTTTATTTATTTATTTGACAGAGAGAGCACAAGCAGGGAGAGCAGCAGACAGAGGGCGAAGCAGACTCCCAGCTGAGTGGGGAGCCGAACACGGGCTGAGACCCTGAGCTGATGACCTGAGCCGAAGGCAGATGCTTAACTGGCTGAGTCACCCAGGCCTATGTATACATTTTTTTTTTTTAATAGCATAAGCAGAAGGAATATTACATTTCCTTCTCTTTACTACTGTGAAGTTGATAGCATTAAAAATTAAGTTAAATGGGAGCGCTGGGGTGGCTCAGTTGGTTAAGTGTCTGACTCTTGGTTTTGGCTCAGGTCATGACCTAGGGTCCTGAGATTGAGGCTCTGGGCTCAGCAGGGAATCTGCTTGAGATTCTCTGTCTCCTTCTGCCACCCCCCACCCTATTCTTTCTCTTTCTCTCTCAAACAAATAGGTCTTTTAAAAAAATATGGTTAAATGTCCAAACATTTACAAATAAATCACCCTGCATTTATCTCACTGTTTTAGAGTATTTATGCAATCCCTGTCTCCAGTTTCCCTGGTAGGGACTGGACTGGCAGCCTAGTTTGGTTTTCTCAGATGATAAGTAATAGGAGTCTTGGTGCTAATATTTCTAGGGTGATTGAAAAGTCTCTTCAAGTGCTGTTTACCTTGAGGGTTAGAAAGAATATACTAGACCAGAGGAAACAGAGGTCAAACCCATGCTCTTCTTTCCTTTGTGAAGAAGGGATTTCTGTGGCCTCCATATGCAGAGGGTAAATGACGATTTTAAAATGAACCCAGTAATATCACTGATCACTCAAAAAATTGTCGTAACCTCAGGCAAGAAAGGAAATTCCTCAGATATAACTGTCTCCAGCTCTAACCTCAGGCCTTGGGAGACCCTAATAAAGAAAACAGAGCTCTGTGAGAGGTTGTGGAAATCTGAAAGGAGGCCACCATCAGCAGCAGAAAGCCAAGGTTCCTTCTCTTCCCGAGGAGCACACAGAAGCTCGAAGCTCTGGCGTCACGGAGAGAGTAAGGAACAGTCAGCGAGAGACTGGCTCACAATTTCCAGGGCTCGCAAAGTAGCAGAATTCTGTTCACAAAAGTCCAGTAAGATTTGGGGTCTGATTCCAATGCAGCATAAATGCTGTCTGCAAAGGCTAGCTTTGAGAAACATGAGAGAAATTTAGTCCAGTGGCCATGTTTTCAAGACAGCACCAGGGAGGGATGGGAATAAAACCCAGAGAATATTACAGAGGCTAAAAATAAGACAGAAGGCTGCTTGCTATGTGTTCTATGCCTCATCAGTAGATACAGAACTTGTAAATTGTGTATTCACTGCATTTGATCCTGACACTTCATTGTCAACTCTATCACACGCGCTTGTCATTGTGGACATGTTTTGTAGTATGGATTCTTTGTTTAGTTTGTTGACCGAAGTTTGCTGAAAAGAATCGAGAGAAGGGAAGAAGATGGGGGGAATGTCAGAAGAGGGAGGGGAGCAAGAATTACATAAATTACAGCTTAGTCCCACTGTGCACAGGACAGAGAACACACCGCTGCTGGGCATGTATGCGCAGAATGTAGGGAGAACCTGGATCTAAAGTCAAGCACCATCACTTCACTTGTTTTGAGACCTTCAACTTAAGTGATGTCCCCCTGGCATTCTGAGTAACAGACCAGGTACATGTCAGGTCCAACTTTCACCACAGACTTGACGCACAGTTAGGACTAACTAGATGCCATCAAAAAGCAGAGTCCAGCCAGGTAAACCCTACTTAAGGAATCAGCAACCAGCAAGACGTACTTGGGAAAAGGGAACCAGCCAAGTGCACTCCACATCCTGAGAGAAAAGACTGAAAAGGAGACCTGAGAGATAATAAAGGAAAATCTTGTTTTTTTCAGAGTTTCTAAGAGCCAACTTTTATGCTATTTCCCTAGTTAAGTTAAACATAGTAAAACTATTCCATAGTGCTCTGAAATGATGAACGTCCTCTTCAGTAGCTTAGCTGGACCCTCCGTGCATTTACCCGTTGCAGTTCTGCCTCTTTCTGAGTTTTTCACCAAACCCTTTGCCCACAGCACGGAGTTTGGTGATTCGGTCATTTTCTTCCATCATATTCAGCTGACTGACAGACCATTCGAGTTCTATTTCCTGCCTCCGTGCTGAGTGAAACAGGAAGAATACTGATGCTTTAGCACCATTGTCCCCAGGAGTGCTTGTCATCAGATTAGACCTAATGGCCCCACATGTTCTCATTTCTCCATCTTTCACAGCCAGCAATATTTGAGGACTAAAGTAGCAAAAATAACAACTGACATGGATGAAAGTAACTGAATTTGGGCTTGGAGAAATTTCAGAGTCAATTGTGGCTAGGCAGCTAAGATGAGAGAGAGAGAGAGAGAGAGTGTGAGCAAGAGCGAGAGCACGAGTGTGCACATGTGGGTGCACACAGGTGTATAAATTTTCTAAGGCAAGTGACTCGATTGTGCAAAACACAAGCTGGCAGCAGAAATCACCTCCTCAGCCCCTCGAAGATCGCTTTCGTAGCAATGCGTAACACTGAAAGGTACTCCTTGAGAATTGGGAACGTACTGGCAGTATGTGTGGGCAGCCACCCCACTTCTGTGTGACTCTCAGATGCTGAGCAATCAGGATTTCTGTTCTGGGAGAGTATTCAAAGATGTACCTTTCCTGCAAGGGGCTGACCTGTATCTGTCTCTCAGGTATATTAGAAGAATGAGTAGCAATATATCACCTCATGGGGTATGGTGGTGAATGTAATTTCAAGCTACAAAATTATTTTGTTAAATACACATCTTGTCCAGGGTCAGGGCGGCCAGGGGGTAAAATGGAGATGGAGCTGGATCAGAGAGATGGGGAGAGAGGGAGACCTTGTCTAGGAGCGTTTCCTACAGCATGGCAGCCGGGTCCCCTCTCAGGGTCTCCTGTGTCCCCTCTTTCTGATTTGCCTTTTTATTAGGCTCACATAAAAGTAGGCTTTGCTTATTACTATGCTTCTAAAGATAATTATCTGACTGTCTTATCTTTATATTATGGGTCCCCCCCAGAATATGGATGTCTAAGAGGAAGTAACTAAAAGTTTTTGTAAATGTCAAATAAAAAAGGCATACTTGACTTTCAAGAATTGATGTCATTACTGGTTTCTCACTTTTGCAGTCTGTTTACTTCTTCATTCCTTGGCATTCACATTTGCATTAACCTTGACATCACTGTATTCCCAATTTCCCGAGAGCTTCCCCCATTATCATGCCAAGCTCCAGCTGTTCTATACTGGCGGCCGCCTATCTTCCAAAGTTAACGCTACATCACTTCACCTTTGTGAAAGACCTACATTAGCGCCTATGTCCAGGAACTGAAAGAAATCTGAAAATTTTTGCTTTTAGTTAAAAAGGAAACAAAACAAAACTAGCATTGAGTGTTGGTTCTGCAGAAAGCTCTTCTGGGGCAGTGCGCACCCTGGGGCCATGGGAGTGCCGCCTGCCCCCAGCTCCTCCACCAGGACCACACTCTGCATCACAAGCATCCATCCACCAGGGCTCTGAGCTGCGCCTGCGTCTATGCCTTTCCTCAATTCATTGTGTGGATCCATTGGCCAGATGTGTCCCCGCCTATCAGAAACGCCTAAGAAAGTGATTTTTTAGGTCTGGGAATGCTCAAAAATTTCTCCATATAAATGATCTCCTCTTCACTCACACCATTTCAACTTAAAAAAGTTTTCACAAGAATGCTCCACGTTCAGAAAGTGGGGGAAATCTCTGTCTATTATTTCCTTCAGGCCTGGCTTTCACAATAGAACGCCCTTGTTGTTACGGGTGTGCATTATGAAATGTACAAGAGTGCACCCTGCCTGCTCCCCCTGCACTCCCTGGGATACAGGCCAGGGCTCGATCACCCTCGCACCTACTGGCCTGGCTCCTCCCAGAACCCACTTTGCCCCTCCTACTCCTGCCCTTTTCTCCAAAGGGCACTCTTACTAAGTCACCTGCATAGGTATTTCCATCTCAAGCCTATCACCCTGTTACCTGACCTCAGTCTGTAACTGAGGAGAGCCTGGAGATGACACCTGGGGCTCGTATTTCTTTCCTCGTGTATAGCATACATGGTTTGTTAACTGAAACCCCAAAGGCCTGCAGCTGCCTCTTTACCACCCGGGAGTAACAGCAAGGTCTGAGCATGTCAGGCCTGAGGACAGCATCCTGACCGCACCCTGGCTTACTGGTGTTAGAGGAAAACACTGACCCTGAAATACAGTCTCACTTAGAAGATTTTAAAATGTAAAAATATGCACATCTCAGAGTTGAAGAAATAGGATACTTAACTTTCTAGGACTCAATTTCCTTATCTGTAATTTGGGAATAATGATAGTTTCTAGCTCAAATTGTTAGGAATATTGCATTAATAACATACGTAAAGCCATACAGTATATAGGCTGCAGCACTTCAATGAAGACATGTGTTTTGCTTATAGTAGTCAAATTATTATATGTGAATTTACTGAAATTTGGTTTAAATTCATTCCTTACCCAGCAGGGAATAAATGGTTTTCTTTAAATTTACTCCAAATTCCAATATATTTGTACCCATTTCCCTAATATCATCTTTTATTCTACTTCAAATTGTGATGGGACCATTTTAAAAGAAGTAAAATTTGTTGAGGTCCTAGTCCTAGGTAAAGAAATAAGGATTCAGGGGGTACCTGGGTGGCTCATTGGGTTAAGCCTCTGCCTTCAGCTCAGGTCATGATATCAGGGTCCTGGGATGGAGCCCCACATCAGGTTCTCTGCTCTGCAGGGAGCCTGCTTCCTCCCTCTCTGCCTACCTCTCTGCCTACTTGTGATCTCTCTTTGTGTGTCAAATAAATAGATAAATAATCTTAAAAAAAAAGAAAGAAAGAAAGAAAGAAAGAATTCAGGCAGTAGTTATATCTGAAACACACAGTTCACCACCTCGCCTTCTGGATTAGAAACGTCAGTGTTTCCAACAGGATTCGGAGTCTCACTAAAATTTGGGAGCACTGACCTCCTTGCTTACCCTAGCGACAACCCAGAGAAGAAGGCAGGTGTCCAAATGGGAGGCTCTTTTGGAAAACCTAAGAATCTTCCTTCTCCTGAGACACAATTTCTCACATCCATAGTCCTTGTCTTCCTTTCCATAGGTGCCAACAGCATTTCTGTTTAAAGTTAACATGCAAATTATACTCGTAGGTGTTTACCCAAAGGATACAAAAATACTAATTTAAAGGGATACATGCATCCCGATGTGTATGGCAGCGTTACCTATAATAGCCAAACTACGGAACAGCCCATGTCCGTTAATTGATGAATGGATAAAGTTGAGGTGCTCTATATATACTTTTATATATATATATATATATAAAGATATAGATATAGATATATAAAGATATAGATATATAATGAAATATTACTCAGCCATCAAGAAGAATGAAATCATGCCATTTGCAACAGTGGGAATGGAGCTAGAGTATTATGCTAGGTGAAATAAGTCAGTCAGTGAAAGACAAGTACAGTATGATTTCACTCATATGTGGAATTTAAGAAACAAACAGATGGACATAGGGAAAAAAAAGGAGAGAGGCAAACCAGAAAACAGACTCTAATCTACAGAGAATACACTGATGGTTACTAGAGGGGGGGTTGGGGAAACGGGTGATGGGCATGAAGGAGGGCACCTGTGATGAGCACCAGGTAATGCATGGAAGTGCTGAATCACTATATTGTACACCAGGCACTAATATTACACTGTATGTTAATTAACAGGAATTTAAATTAAAAACTGAATAAAAAGAAATAAATGAAATAAAATTAACATGCAAAAATCAGTAGCTTTCATATAGAGAGCAATAATTTAATTAAAAAATCTAATACTAGAGAAACCCCTATTTAAAATCACAACAAAGAATAAACCTGCCTTTGGCTCAGGTCATGTGGAATCAAGTCCTGCACTGGGCTCCTTGCTCAGCAGGGAATCTGCCTCTTCCTCTGCCTGCCACTCTCTCTGCCTGTGCTCTCTCTCTCACTCTCTCTCCCTGACAAATATAAAATCTTCGGAGAAAAAAAAAAAGGAATTGTTTAAAACTTATATAAGGAATAGCCAAAACAATTCTGAGAAATACAAACGTTGATCCAAACAAAAAGAATGATGTCCCTTACTCTTGGATAGGATCGCACGTTAATCCCCTTTATGTTTCATGCTTACTTATATGTAAAAATACAAATAAGCTTTTGCCTTTCAGAGTTAAAACACTTATCTGAAAGTTCTTATAAAAAAAAAAAAGCACATGAAAACAGCCAAGAAAATACCAAAAATAAATATTAAAAAAATACTAGGAGTGGTGACTGACCCTATCAGAAATTAAAGCATGTGATCAAGACCTCTGTAATTAAAAGTGTGGTACTGGAGTAAAACAGAAAACAGACCAGGGGAGTTGAATATGAAGCCTAGAAATAGGGTGAAAAATCTGATATGTGAGAAAAGTGACATTTCAAATGACTGGGCAAAGATGGACTTTGTAATAAATGGACAAATGGTGCTGAAACAACCAGGTAGCTATTTAGAAAAAGGTTAAGACTGGGGGCGCCTCACTGACTTAGTCAGTTAGGCATCTAATCGGGCTCAGGTCATGACCCTGCAGTCATGCCTGGGATCAAGCCTGTCCTGGGCTCCCTGCTCAGCAGGTCTGATACAACATGTCAAATTCTAATCCCAAATTGGTTAGAGACTTAAATGTTGAAACAAACTATGTAGGTATCAGAACAAAGATATGGACAGATTTCTCATTAACATAAAGAGAAGGTTTTCCAGATGATACTTATCCAAAGTCAGTAAAGAAAAGACTGATAACATTTGACTCCAAAAAAAGGGCCTTGGTAAACTCTCCATAAAGTCAAAAGGCAAGGCACAAGTGACACAATGGGAGAAAAGATCTGCCACACACATCACAGACAAAAGACAAAAGGCTAATACCCTTGGTACATAAAAGACTTGTGAAAATGGAAGGACTAAGTACCAAAGTCCAATAGGAAAATGTGAAAAGGACATGAATGAAGAATTCCAAAACGTGTGTAAGTATGGCCTTCAAAATAAAATATTTAAACTTGCTCATAATTTATTAATCAATTCAGACAAGGTTGAGCTATTGTTTTTCACCCACTATCACACTGATAAAGATTAAAAAGAGTGACAACACATTCTGTTAGGGAGCCTGGAGGGAAATGAGCAATTTCATACCACTGGTACAAAATACACACTTTCTGGAGAGGTTTTACTGACACCTAAAAAGACATATGAACTTAACTTCTGAACTAGCAATCCCACTTTTAGGTCTCTCCTCTGAAAATTTATCCCACAGGGAGCCTGGGTGGCTCAGTGGGTTAAGCCGCTGCCTTCAGCTCAGGTCATGATCTCAGGGTCCTGGAATCCAGTCCCACATCGGGCTCTCTGCTCAGCAGGGAGCGTGCTTCCTCCTCTCTCTCTCTGCCTGCCTCTCTGCCTACTTGTGATCTCTGTCTGTCAAATAAATAAATAAAATCTTTAAAAAAAAAAAGAAAATTTACCCCACAAAACGCTGAAATACATATATATAAGGTTACTTATTATATCACCACTTGTAATATTGGGAACAACTAAATGCACAGCCTAAGAGAACAGTGGAATAAAGTATGGTACATTCATGCCAGAGACTATGCAGCCTCAATTAAAACTTTTTTTTTCCCGAATGAACAAAAATATTTTCTCAACTCTATCCCATTTTATTTTAAGAGCATTACCTCGATGCTTATTGTTTTTTGCGTATTTAAAATGCCATGTAAATAACCAGACTGTTTCAAAAACACCTTCATAATCTCACTTGAGTCATCAACTCACATTTATTTCAATGTGAAGTCATTGTGTTTCCTGATTCATCACGACAGCATTCTCACATGGAGTGGAAATCACAATCTCTTGTTGGTTCCATTTCCAAATACTCAACTATCACATCAAGAAGAGCCTTGGAATACCTCATCGAATGCACCACACACAGCACTTAAACCTTGTCACCACTGCCAAGACACAGTGCCTGATGTCCACTCTCTGATAAAATCATCTTTTCCCCTTTATTGAATCTTCAGGCTCAAACTCATTACAATTTAGTTAAGGATGAGGCATGCCATGGTTGTAAACTCCTTTTTTGAGAGTCTTCAGTAGGGTTGCCAGCATTTTGCCCTTTGCTCCCAAATGCACCACACATCCCTGCTTCTAAACTGCTCAGCTGCTATTTCAATGTCCATTAAGAGAGATTTCTTAGCCCCCTTTCTTCTCTGTCGAAAGCTAAGTATGTTCTTCTGGCGCATCACCTTCTTTAACTTTCAACAAAGCAACATCATTCACTGGAGAGGTTATTTACAATTAAGATATTTGGGAACTTGGATTCTCATACAATCTATTATATAAAGTAAATGTTTCTTAAAATTTCTGATCGTGGAATATTCTCCCCAAATCCCTAAAGTAAATATTGATACAACGTTTCTATCCATTTCCCATTTCCCAAGTCATCTCTGCTAGAAATTGGAAGTAGGTAAAACTTGGCCTTTACACCCTAAAGTTTTATGCAAAAGCCAATGGATCTGATTTTCAGCTCCCTGAAGAGCTGGTCATTTCAGCTCCCTGAAGAGCCCTTTAAAAATTAGAGTCTGCAACCATCATAATCAAAGTAGAATAAGAATTTAAGCTATTTAAAGATGTGTATGTGGATCTGAAGTCCTGAACAATAGGGTTTGATAGTTATCATCTTTAGATGACTTTATAGCTTGTAGTGATAAGTTCCACAGTTAAATGGCACTTGCATTTATTTCATTCTTAGCCAAAAGCAGGGATGAAACTTCTTGGAGGATGGTGGTAAACATACACTATGGTGCAAAGGTTTCTTTCATTCACTGGGGTCTGAAGATTGGGTTCACTGCATGCAGTAACTGTTCTCCAGCTAAGTAAAACAGCACACTAGCTTAGAATGTCAACTAGGACAGGGTTTTGTATGCAAAAGCAAGTAGGAAAAGCCCTAGTTGCAAAAAGTAGTTTATTTTAAAGATTTTTAAAATTATTTATTTGACAGAGAAAGACACAGCAATAAAGGGAACACAAGCAGGAGGAGTGGGAGAGGGAGAAGCAGGCCTCCTGCAGAGCAGGGAGCGTGATGGGGGACTCAATCCCAGGACTCTGGGATCATGACCCAAGCCAAAGGCAGACGCTTAATGACTGAGCCACCCAGGCACTCTGCAACAGCAGTTTAAAGCACATTATACCTCTAGGTGTACTTATTCAGGGCAAGCCATCATAGGATGATGGCAATTTTAAATATGACAATGACTTTAAAGTATGTTGCCATTATTATTATTTTTTAATTTTTTTTACAGTTTCCTCATTATTTTTTTTAAAGATTTTATTTATTCGAGAGAAAGAGAGAGCAGGCACACCAATAGGGGGGAAGGAGCAGAGGGAGAGGCAGACTTGCTGCTGAGCAGGGAGCCCAAAAAGGAACTCAATCCCCAGGACCCTGGAATCATGACCTGAGCCAAAGGCAGATGCTTAAGTAGTTGAGCCACCATTATTCTTTTTTTTTTTTTTTAGCTTTTATTAATTCATATGACAAATCATAACTAAATTTTTAGTTGTTTCTCACTTATAAAGATATTTATACTTTTTTTACAATCAAGAATCTTTGGGGACATACATCAAAGTATTTTTGTTAGTTCTCAGTGAAGAAGAAAATGAAAATAAATGAAAGCATCTGTCACTTGGAAACACTATTTCTTACTTAGTACTCATTTTGGGAAAAGTGTTAATAGCTTTCAAACATTCACAGTAATTGCTGAGCCATCAGTACTTTCAGAGCTTTCAAAGAAAGCTCATAGCAAAACCAAAATAAACAAAAAAAGTAAGCCCATAGCTATTTCTTATTTGAGGGGGAAAACAAGTTTTGTGGGGGGCACCTGGGTGGCTCAGTTGGTTGAGCATCTGACTTTTGATTTTGGCTCAGGTCATGATCTCAGGTTTAGAAGCCCTATGTTGGGCTCCACACTCAGTGCGGAGTCTGCTTGAGGTTCTCTCTCTTCATCTCTCTTTGCCCCTCCCCACTCAAGTAAAATAAAAAAGATTTTTTTTTTTTAAGTTTTCTTATAGCTTCATAGTCTTTAAAAAAAAAGAGAGAGAGAGAGAAGCACTGTCATGTAGCAGTTAAAGATTGTTTGTTCTCTTTAACTAAATGTTTCAACTTGATGGACCTTAGCAAAGTCCTCTGCAGCTGTTTACCAGCAGAGCAGAGAAGGGTATAGCTTCATTTGACTCCTCCCAGATTACAATCCTCTGCGAGACTCAAAACAAGAATCAAATTGTTTTCTTAAAGACAGAATTTATAGTTCAAGCATGCAGGAGTCTTAATTATCTAAAAGTAAGAAAAAAAAAAAAAAAACCAAGGATCTCAGGCTCTAAGTTGTGTTTTCCTTTAACACATTACATGATTTCCAGAAGTTATAGCGTAGTAAGTAAAAAGGAAAAGGGCACAGGAATAGCTAAATTTTTACCCAACAGATTAGTAACATATAATTTATATATCTATACACACACATATACAGGATTGATGATGAACTGTCAGAGTTTAAGGAAACGTTTGTTTTTACAAAAGATGTTTCTTTTTTAAAAAGATTAAAAAAATACTACTTTGCTTTATCATGATAATGCTATCTGTAAGCAAATAGAAGCAGCCAATGCATTAAAGATACAGGAACAGAATCACCTTTATGTTATATTCATGAGGGAGTAAAATCTCCCTTTAAGATACATTTATATGGTATCAGACTTACTCAGTTCCTTACTGACTAAAGGCAACAATATAAAACTTCCAATTGTAATAAAATAAATACACTTTCAATACATTCATTTTATTTCATAGCAATATATATTTAATTTGTCCTTGTGAAATAACACTTAATTATTGCACTGGCAAATTACCACCAAGACATGAATGCTATCATAAGATTTGATACATTACAATTGTCTAAGAACATGGAAAAATAAAATCACAATAGGTTGTCTGTCTTTTAACATTTCTAAAGCTATTTTTAAAATCTCTAAAAGGGATTAGGTAGTCACTGTCAATGTGTTTTTGAAGATGATGACACAATAATGTAAATAAAAGATTTTTAGAAAGTTTAAAGCACAATACAAAAACGTATCTATTTCTAACTCTACCTCCCAATTCCTGTCTACAGGTCCAGGTTTGATACAAGTTTTGGACAAATTAGCCTCTCATTATACAGAATGTGTATTAATTAAAATATACATAAACAAATTAGGGAAATAATATGGTCTCTAGTATCAACTTTATGGACGCTCACCTAGGAGTGTTGTTCTAGGTCTAGTGACTTATGACATCATTCCATGATCTGGACTCTTTCCGGCACTGCTGTTCTGCTAAGCTTCAGCTAAGCATCCCAACTGTAGAGTTATTATTTCTCATCTTTGGGTTTTTGTACTATCTGCAGATTCTCACTAGCAAATTTCACATGTTTACTTCATTTATTAAATAAATTAAATAAAAAATTAAATTTATTATTGCTTTTTTTTTTTCTTTTTTAAACTTTGTTTTTGGAGAAAGCCAGTTTTTCATTATAACTGAACCTAACACCCTTATTAAGTCCCTGAGATGATATTCTAGGATGCTGCTATTTTTTTTTTAATTTTTTATTTTTTATAAACATATATTTTTATCCCCAGGGGTACAGGTCTGTGAATCACCAGGTTTACACACTGGAATTTTATGTTTATAAGGAAATGCTCTCTAATTAATGCTACTGGACTAGATGTCAATGACTACTTGAAACCCTGGGCTCCATAATCATGCCGGGTCTTGCCATTTTGAGGTACTGAATCACAGCCTTCCAGGCCAGTCTGCATTTATTGTAAATCAAAAAAGAAAAAAGCAGCCAAAGCAATCATTTTCAAAATATATTTTTTAAATTTCATGTTAGCATTTACCAAATAATAATTATACAGGGGAATGTTAAGACAAATGTGATTATTTTAAAATTAAACACTGATCATTTGGTCCCTTTAAAATACGTCTCAGTCTTTGTTTTTACCAAATTAAAAAGGAAAGATGAATTCCCATGTTTGTTCTTCTTCCATCAGAATGTAAGGTTAAATGTCATCAAGATCTAAAAATTTAATTACTGAAACAGCTATATAAATTAGTAATAGTTTAATGCTTGGATTTGGAAGTCACGGATGATAGCATCCCCCACCCCCAAGTGTGATGCTTAGAAGCCCACCCTGCTGTGTGCATTTTCAGAGAAGACTATATCAGACATTAAGAAAACCATCAACGTGAGTCCACAGCAATGATCTAAATCTTTCAGATCCTGATGAGACTGACTCCAGAGCTAGCAAGCTTTTCTCCCTTCAGGTGTGTCTCTCAGGGGTACACAGAGCAATGGGTGAGGCTGACTACCAGAAAGAATCTCCTTATTGGACTAGAGTGACAGGACACCCTCACTGTGTTAAAAAGGGAAAAGCTCAACAGATTATTTAAATTAGGTAAACAGGGTTAAGAGAAAGGATCAACACTGGTTTATGCTCAGACTGATAGAGTTAGAAAAAATCAACAGGCATACATTTAAGTGATCTTTTTCCTCCATAAAATTTCAGGGAAATCTGCTCCCTCTTTGAGGTTTTCCAGGGGAAAAACATGCCAGTGTTTGGAAAATGCTGACAGTGAATTGAAACAGATGTGCATATTTTCAAATAATAAAAAATAGACCAATCTCGGCCTAAACTAGAAATCCGCTTAAAATTTTTATTAGAGGGAAGAAATAACTATTTATTATTTCCAGGACTATGCTATATCCTCTCATTTAGTTGCCATCAAAAAATATGTGAGGTTGCCTACATACTTCCAAATTTATATCAGAAAAAAAGAATAAAAGTTAAGGCTCAGGAAGGTTAAGTGACTTAACAAAGTCAGTAAGTAAGTACCCAATCTAAATTTCAACTGAACTTCTTTCTATTTTACTCTCTGAGAGGTGAAAACTCTTCAGCAGTAAAGGATCTTTACCTCAAGTAAATCACTGTCACTGTTCTTAGATTTATTTATTTATTTATTTATTTATTTAAGATTTTATTTATTTATCAGAGAAAGGGGGGGGGGAGAGCGAGCACAGGCAGACAGAAAGGCAGGCAGAGGCAGAGGGAGAAGCAGGCTCCCTGCTGAGCAAGGAGCCCGATGCGGGACTTGATCCCAGGATGCTGGGATCATGACCTGAGCTGAAGGCAGCTGCTTAACCAACTGAGCCACCCAGGCGTCCCACTGTTCTTAGATTTAAATAAAATTGCACAAATCTGAATTAAATTCCCTTTGCTTCGGCTTCCTCCTCTTCTCCTCCCCTTTGTCTCCCTCTTCCCTGAATCCACCCAACCTTGCAGCAGTGTCTCCCCGGGGAGCTGTCTGCCTTGCACCTGCCCTCATCTGAACCCTTGAGAGGCTAGGGCAGAAACACCTGTCTTAAAGAAGGTATCTGGCTTCAGGAGGGTACTTGGTCTGTATCACTGGAACAGCTCACTATGTGTACTTCAAGCTGAGCCAAATGTTTTACTACTTGGGGGCTTCACCATTATTTCCTGAAAGTGTACATAGTAGAGAGGGCACGAACAGGAAAAGAATGAATAGAAAAGAATTACACTAATTCATAGTCCCTTTCATCATTCTGGGTATTAACCCAGAAACAGCACAACACACTGCACTGCATACCATGTAATTTAGAACACCTACAATATGAAATATCAAGTACATAAAGGATTTTTTTTTGTTTTTTCCTTTTTATTCAAATCAGTTATATATTCGAAAGAAAATTTTTGAGGTCTTTGGATGAGGGTAGAATAGGAAATTCATTTCTGGTGACAAAAGACTGGCCCTAAGTGAGGGAGGTTTAGAGAAAATGATTTGACCTAGAAAAGACTGTCACCTATATTATGTCCCAGTACAAAGAATGTGGCCTTTTATGCCCCAGTACAAAGAACGTGGCCGTTGGAATTGTGAACTTGGGCAACTTAACCAGAATATAATTCTCTCATTTATCAAGTGGAAATAATGAGGATTTGTCAGTTTATTGTGAAGAATGAAGTGAACTATATTTTCAAAATCTCTTAAACACTATCTAGGTACATAGTAGATATTTATTACATTTTAGTCCCTCTTTCTGCTGAACTTATTTTGGGTTCATAGCTAGAACCTAAATTGTTACAGAACTACTTCAAAAACCATTTATTATGTTAAGACTTCAGTATGGGTTTGAAAGCATATCACACAGAACAAACGTGTTTCCCAATATCATGCATATCTGAAAATTGCACTCATGCTAAGTAGAACTTTATGGCTTTTAACTTTCTGTTCTCCAAGTTCATTTTTATGTTAACTAAAATTCTAACTTGAGATCCTAATATATTTCTTCAAAACAAATTTTTAAAAAACCAAATATCCATTCTATAAGCCTACTGTTTCACTGTGAAGTCTACTATTGCTCACTGTGCACTATGATTCCAAACCAGAACTTGAGTTTGATGTTAGCTACTGCTCTACTTAACCGAGATTTTCAGATCGCAATACTATATATACTATATATAGATACTTTGTTTAGTATCTAAATTGTAGATCACAAAGTAATGCTTGTGATGGCTTGCTAGTTCCACAGGAATAGACTGTGATTTACACACCGCCCACTTCCCTCTAACACCATGCAATCTGAATACGGAGCACCTGAACTCAACTGCGGGCTTATCATGAAAAAGGTTGTCTTTCTCTTAACAAATGTCCCTGAAAGCTTGTGTCTCTTTTCTAATTATGATCTAACTCTCTAGGTCCCTTTTTCCCCCCTTACTGAGATAGAATTGAAATGCAACATTGCTTACATTTAAGATGTGCCCTGTATTGACCTGATACACTACCTCACTGCACCAGGATCCCTGTCTCTGCTCCACGCCCCCATCACATAGTACAGAATGGGATTGATTCTTAGCAGTAGACACCACCACAGGTGGTCAAATGGGGACTCGGTCACTTTGTTAAGAAACTTTTAATTAATTAATTTTTTAAAAAGATTTTACTTATTTATTTTACAGAGATTGCAATAGGCAGAGAGGCAGGCAGAGAGAGAGAAAAGAGCAAGCAGGCACCCTGCTGAGCAGAGATTTCCTGATGTGGGGCTTGATCCCAGGACCCTGGGATCATGACCCAAGCCGAAGGCAGAGGCTTTAACCCACTGATCCACACAGGTGCCCCAAGAACCTTTACTTTTTTAGAAGATTTTATTTATTGGGGCCCTTGGGTGGCTCAGTTGGTTGTGTCTGCCTTTGGCTCAGGTCATGATCCCAGGGTCCTGAGCTCCCTGCTCAGGGAGTCTGTTTTCCCTCACCCGCTCACTCTCTCAAATATTTATTTACTTGAGAGAGAGAGAGAGATTGAGAGTAAGAAAGCATAAGCCAGGGAAAGGAGGGGTAGAGGCAGAGGGAGAAGGGAGGATGTTTAAGGGCCTGTCCAATTATCTGAGGGCCAATGATGTCTCCTGTAACTCTCCACTAGTGAGCTGGCTTTTGCTGCCTGTCCAAGCCAAGCACTTATGTTTCAGTTTCTCTTCTGTGCTCAGTCAATATAGGCCCACCAGCCTTCCTCTTCTAAGATTTTTGCAGTCTCTTTGGTTATCCACTGGTCTTTGGTTATCCTTCTGGTCTTCTCTGTCTTTGCTGCTTCTTAGTGACACAAAAGCACCTCAGATAATTCATTCTGGGGCTTTGTTTCACTTGGAGCACTGAAAATTTTCTTCTAACCAAGAGTAATTAGAGTTTGCTCTCTTAAGAAGAATGGAATATGGGTGCCTGGGTGTCTCAGTTGGTTAAACGGCTGCCTTCAGCTTAGGTCATGATCCCAGGATCCTGGGATCAAGCCCCACATTGGGCTCCTTGCTCAGTGGAGAGCCTTCTTCTCCCTTTCCCTCTGCCTGCTGTTCTGCCTACTTGTGTTCTCTCTCTCTCTCTCTCTCTCTGTCAAATAAATAAATAAAATCTGAAAAAAAAGAATGGAAAAAGGAAAAGAAATAAGAAATAGAAATAAAAGTCATCCATATTGGTAAGGAAGAAGTAAAACTTTCATTGTTTTCAGATGACATAACACTGTATACAAAACCCTTAAGACTACACCAAAAACCTAATAGAACTGATAAATGGAATCAGTACAGTTGCAGGATACAGTATCAAAGTACAGTAATACATTGCATTTCTATACACGAATAAAAAAGCAGCAGAAAGAGAAATTAAGTAAACAAACCCATTTACATTTGCACCAAATACTTAGGGATAAACTTAACTGAGCAGGTGAAAAATGTACACTCTGAAAACTCTAAAACACTGAAGAAAGACACTGAAGACAACTCAAACACATGGAAAAACATACTATGCTCATGGATTATAAAAATACACATTGTTAAAATGCCTATAAACCCAAAGCAATCTACAGATTTAATCTAATCCCCATCAAAATTCCAATAGCATTTGTCACAGAGCTAGAACAAACAATCCTAAAATTTGTATGGAACTGCAAAAGACCCAGAATAGTCAAAGCAATCTTGAAAAAGAAAAACAAAGCTGGAGGTATCACAAACCCAGATTTAAAGATATATTATAAATCCATAGTGATCAAAATGGAATGATACTGGAACAAAAACAGACACACAGATCAATGGAACAGAGTAGAAACCCCAGTAATAAGCTCACAATTAAATGGTCAATTAGTCTTTGACAAAAGAGGCAAGAATATGTAATGGGAAAAAAGACAATCTCTTAACAAATGGTGTTGGGAAAACTGGACAGCAATATGCAAAAGAAAGAAATGAAACCACTTTCTTACACCACACACAAAACAGACACAAAATGGATTAAGGACCTAAATGTGAGACATGAAACCATAAAAGTCCTAGAAGAGAGCACAGGTAGTAATTTCTCTGACATCAGCTCTAGTGATGTTTTTCTAGATGTCTCCTGAGACAAAAGAAACAAAAGCAAAAATAAGCTATTTTAAAATAGCTTCTGCACATCAAAATAAAAACTTCTGCACAGCAAAGGAAACAATAAAACTTAAAAGATAACATATTGAATGGGAGAAGAGATCTGCAAATGACATATCCAATATAGGGTTAGTGCCCAAAATAGATAAAGAACTTATATAAATCAATACCCCAAAACCAAATAATCTAATTAAAAAATGGGCAGAAGACATGAACAGACATTTCTCCAAAGAAGACATACAGATGGCCAACTGACACATGAAAAGTTGCTCAACATTACTTATCATGGAAAAGCAAATCAAAACTATAATGAGATATCACCCCACACCTGTCAGAATGGCTAAATCAACAACACAAGAAACAACAAGTATTGGCGAGGATGTGGAGAAAAAGCAACCTTGGGCACTATTGGTAGGAATGCCAACTGGTACAGCCACTGTGGAAAAATGTATGGAGGTTCCTCAAAGAATTCAAAACAGAACTACTGCATGATCCAGTATATTCCCCTACTGGATATTTACCCAAAGAATACAAGAACACTAATTCAAAAGAATATATGCACCCCAATGTTTAATGCAGCATTATTTACAATAGCCAAATTATGGAAGCCGCCCAAGTGCCCACTGATAGATGAATGGATAAGGAGGAGGTGGTAGACATATACGATGGAAAGTTACTCAGCCAAAAAAAGCATGAAATTTCACTATTTGCAATGATACAGATAGAGCTAGAGAGTATAATGCTAAATGAAATTAGACAAAGGCTGAATTCCTACCTGGAACTTAAGAATTTAAGATAGGGGGAAAAAAAGAGACAAACCCGAAAACAGACTCTTAAATACAGAGAACAAACAGATGGTCATCAGAGGGGAAGTGGGTGGGGGAGGGGTATAATAGAAGAAGGGGATGAAGAGCACACTAAACGCTGTGAACAGTGAGTGATGTATACAGAATTGTTGAATCAGTGTATCGTACACCTGAAACTAATACAATAATGTATGTTAACTAGACTGGAATTAGTATTTTTAAAAAAGAGTGTCCCATATGATTCTCTCTTATAAACTGTCCATTCTCTTTTATATGAGATGGATTAGTTCCAGGTACTTTACCAAATGAATCACTTTAGAATGTGGCTTTTTAGATAGTCAGAAGTACTTGAAAAGCAACTCAATCATGTTCATTTCATATGTCAAAATACATGATTAATAATGGAAATTCTGGAATCATATACCTCAATGTTCAAGCATGGCTCCCAGAGCAAGTCAGGTAAAGGTATCCCTCCAAGTAGATGCATCCCCAAGGGAGAAAGTTTAGTGAGGGAGACAAGGGCTGGGTTTAGCTCCCTGCCCACCAAGTACAGAGCCTGTGCACTGGGCACAATACACACAACTTGGAGACCCTTCTGTGGTCCTTCCTCTATAGCTGTTGACTTTAAGCAAGCTATTTAATTTATCTCAATTTAGTCATACATACTAATGTAAATATAACATTCTCAGTAAACATTTGATAAAATATCTTATGAGAATCAAATGAAATAATGTTTTTTAACAGTAGATGACACATGTACGTAGTACTGGCTTTCCCTGTTAGTACCACTTACACAACAAATAATTCTGATTTCTTTTTCACATTATGTTCTTCAAATTATACAGAACTATATTGCAGTGTTTCACTCTAGGCATAAATATGTATATAACCTGTTGAAATGGGGAGGTGAGGTCCATCTGCAGGATTCCATAGTTATGGAGAGTCCAAGGTAATGATTCATTATAATTATTGCTATTGATCTATGGTTGATACAATCCTTGCTAATGACTATAAGTCTGTACTTAATCATTTTGAATCACAACATAATGATATAGCTTTGAATTATTCATCATTTAATACTCAAGATACCTACAGATCACACTTTCATAGTTATTTGATAATAGGTTATATCATTTTTTTCTAAATATATTTCATTCCTGTTTTTCCCCCTATGGAATGTAACTTGGTTTCCAATTATACACATTTTTTTTGAGATTTTATTTATTTATTTTGAGAAAGAATATAAGTGAGGGGAGGGGCAGTAGGAGAGAATCTTAGGCAGGCTCCACACTCAATGCAGAGCTTGATGAGGGACTTGATCTCATGACCTCATGACCCTGAGATCATGACCTGAGCTGAAATCAAGAGCCAGACATCTAACTGACTGAGATTCCCAGATCCCCCACCTCTTATAGATCATTTTAATGCTTACCCTATTGTCTTATCCAGAAAAGTGAAGCATATAAAGGCATTAAATTTAAAAAAAATTCTGGGAAAATAAAAGCTTTTGTATTAGTACTGCAGACAGGATTTATATCCATATTTTTTCTCTATTTTGTCTTTTTTTCTTTTGAATGACGCATTCCCAACTAGGAAGAAGGAAAGGGAAATTCGGGGTGTGTGATATGTGCATGCCAGTTACTCCCACAGAGACACACATGTAAAAAGAAAAGTGGGTTTTAAATTAAGCATTTTTCTCAAAATCCATAAGAATAATCCTTCTGGTACTTTTTGAATTACATTATATTTCTCTAATGGAATATTTGTAGGTGTGCACAATGAGCAAATTCATTAAAAACAAACAAAGAAATCATGTAACAATTTTTCATGGATCTTTCTATCTTTAGAACACTGACATTTAAGCTGTCATTATTTACTAAGAGCTCGGTGAATTATTTCATCAACTGAACTGTAAGATACGTATGCCGTGATGATGTGATAATAAAAATAGGTATATTTTATACTTGTATTTATAGCTGGATATATGAAAATGCATTAGGATAATCTGAAGAAATAAATACTCATTTATAATCAATAAATATATATTTATGTTTAATATTCATATAGATGTACACAAATATTTAAATATGTATTGACCAGAATCAATTTAGATGATTAAAGAAAAAAGATGAATTTTAAAAATGGCCTTACCCTTAAGAATTCTACATTCTATGAGGATAGCTGTATCTTTTAACTTGTTTCACAAAATATCTGAAGCATAATAATGGTTTTCAGAGCAAGCGCTAGTATAAATGAGGATATGACAAGGACAGAGGGGAAGCCATGGGGTCTGAGGATGCAGCAGAAAGAGGTCGATTAGAACAGTACTGAGCTATCGGAATGTGACTGTAAGAATTAAGATAATTCAAAAAAAAAATAGAATAGAATGCTCAGCGGGTCCCATCATTTCCATCGTTCATGAGTCTGTTATTTGATGTGTGATGACGTTCTAGCCCAACACCGGACTTAAACGTAGGTCTAGATCATTTGAACCCGGTGAAGACAGAAGCAAAATTAGAAATCAGAGCAAAGATAAAACAAGGACAAGACTCAGAAATTCAAACGATGGAGGAAAAGGGCAATTTGCTTCTATGAAATGTAGAACAGCTCTCCTAGTGATGACTGATTATCTCGTCAGGGCCTTTTTAAGATAAATAGATTTGGGCCTTGACATTCTTCAAAGGAGACAAGAGGGTGAGCACTGCCCTCTTGGGCTTGAATGAGCCCCTTTATTTGGGCAGGCTCAGGTTTCTGAAAGAGAAGCAGGGACCTTTTAAAGCATTCAGGCTCTGGTGACTGAGAATTTAATTATCCCTCTCTTTTCTTCCATGAGGTTAGCATTTCTTCTTTTTGAAGAGCAGCACCTTCCAAGGAGAATACAATGAGATACTTTCTGAATCTCTGAGGGTGCTCCTTAGAGCCCCAATGGTGGAGAATAAATTCCCAGCGACAAAGCTTGCCCTCCAGCAATGCAATTCCAAATAGATTTCTCAGAACTCTCATTTTCATCTTCCTATAAAAGTTTTCTCCCAACACTTAAAAGCATGTATTTCCATTACATTACTCCAAAGCTCAGGGAAAATCGTGGGTACTTCAATTAACAGTAATCAGCAGTCACCCATAAAGATAATGCCAACAACACAAAAAAGTATCTATGGCCTTCATAAACAATTGCAGACATTTTCAAAAGTAAAAATGCTCGATGCAGTATCTCACTTTTACAATCCCTGCATTGCATTGTATCCAGTTACTGTCTACTATTTCCCTTCCAGAAAGAATGATAGAGACTAAAATATAAGGAGGTTGTTATAACTCAGTTCTGCTTTTCTTAACTTTATTTTCTTTTGAGCTCCCACCTTGCATGTAATTTATAATTTATGCCCCTAGTTACCTCCCTCATAGATATATCACAGATATTACTGAGTGTTGTTTTTAAAGTTATATTTTCATTATTTTCTTTGTGCATGGTGGAAGGTTGGCCTTGTCTCTATGCAATAACTATAAACTTTGGAAATATTGTTGCATTTAGGGAAGGGAGGGTTTTACGCTCTTGGGACTTTTTTTTATTAACCGATGACTCACAATGTCCCAAAGATACCCAGACTCTTCCATCTTTATCCCTTTTGAGAAAGATAAGAGTACAAACTTCAAAATGAAGTTTCTCAATCCAAGTTATGTAACTGACTCTATCTATCATCATCTAATTGCACAAAGCCCCAAATGGGCACGACAACATTATAGACAACTAAATGGTAAAGTAACTGCCTCATGGTACTGTGTGACTTTGAGTTGTTCTCGAGTGAAAAAAAATAATAAAAAGATAAATAAAAATAATTACTCATTTACTCTCTCAGTGATTCATTCTTTCACTCAGCAAATGTTCATTCTGTGCCCATGTTATGTCTTCTGTTTGTCCGGGTTGCCCTTTTCCTTTCTTGTAATGTTTATTCCTTGTTTCCTGGCTGAAGCCTACACTGTGGTCTTTACTATTCAAAGCACTTGAGATTTTTTGTAAGAGTAGGACTGTCACCTTTTACCTCTTTGATTTCTCTCCACTATGTTCTACATAAAAGAAACTGCTCTAAATATCCTGGAAGTATTTTTCTCACTAAACAAAGGCCCCAATTCTTAGCTAGATGTGTTGCCTCTAGGCTAAAATATTTCTTAGCCTCTATCCCAGCTAGTGGTGACCATATGATTAAGTATCGGCCAACAAGACATTTATGACAATGTTGTAAGAAAGAACCAGACTGATTCGTTAAAAGCAAGGAAATGAAAAAACAAAACAAAAGAATATTAAAAAAAAACACCTTTCTTTGATTTGCTCTTCAGAGTATGATTGTATGTCTGAAATGATAGCATCATTCATGGACGTTTGGACATCATAAACAGAGTAGCACGGCTGGTAGAACTCATTTCCCTGACAAGAGCCATTCAACTATCGCCTCTTGGCTTCTTTTATATGATCAAAAAGTAAGTTTTTACTTGGCTTTAGGCAGTATTTTTGGAGTTTTTGCTTGGTGTATAACATACCATAATTGTAACTAACTCAACCTAGTAAACAGATAAGCACATATGATGGATGTAAATACAAACATCCTGATTATATGATTTTAATTTTTGGAACTATGAACACACAGTTTAACCCAAGTACTGCATCCATGTAATAAGACAGGTGCTATTCATAAAATAAAAATGCTAGATGTCTTATTTTCTGATTTTAAAAATTTTGTTGGGTTTTTAAGGTCAATAGATACTAAAAAAACTTAGATACTAAGAGAAATACGAAGAACACAATAGATGGAATAATATGTAATAATACAAAAAATTATCCTAACACACTTTGCAGAGATAAACTCTGTGGGTGTGCCTGATGTCAGCTAAGTGCTCTCAGAAAATGACTACAAGTGGGTTATTGAACATATATGTCACAGTGCTTTTTAACACATCCAGATGTTGCATTCCTTACACTGAGAGTTACTACGTAACAGTATGTCCAAACCACAGCCATTTTGTAGGGAAAAGGGACACTATTACTAACTACGCCATGGCAGCAGGCTGACCCAGGACTGTTCTAAAGAGACTGGACATACAGTACAGTCCCCTTAATTAAATGGATTTTCATTGATTTAAATGAATCTCCACTTGGTGAGTTTTGAAAGAAGTGTTGTGGCTCAGTGGAAAGTCCTGCTGGAATCATCCCTGCCTTGAAATGTACCCTGTAGATCATTACTACCTCTGAATTGTTCTTCACTTTTGTAACTTCTTTAGATCTGCTACACTTTCTCAAAAACTACACATTTACAAATCAGCTCATTCTTATTTTCCCCACAACTGCACACTGCTTTCAGCTAGAGGATGTAGAATTCATGTGTTACAAGGACAGAAGGTGAGACAGGTGATGACTGAGCAGGAGCCACTATACAAGAGAAATTTGTAGAAGGTGGGGGAGGAAAGCTGCTGTTTTACATCTGACCTAAGTGAGGAGGTAACCTAGGAGACAGGTTACCTGTGCTCGCAGAGCTAAAGGCACTCTGTGCGCTGGGAGAGGGCTTGAAAGAGAACACCAGTGTTCTGGGGCCAATACACTATTGCAGTGGGTTATTTCATCTTTAGGACACAGCAAAAGACTATCAACAAACTGCCACGGAAAAATTCAAGCCTGGCTGATACTTACATTATGCACTGGGGAAATTGTCAACCATAGGGTATGATTTGAAGTACAAGGACTACTTCCTTCCTCTATCTAGCCAACAGTGTCTGCAATCCCCCCCATTAGAACAAGTATTATCTCTTCCTGCTATCCTGCTCACCTTAACACAACCATTCCTGGGAGGGATAGAACAATTTTCTCCAGGCTTGCACTGATGCGTATCAATGCACAGACAGATGGTTTTATGCTCAAAGGGAAGCAGAGGCTATCGACAAAAATAGGAAAATGAAGCAGGAATACATCTTATACCAAAATAAATTGCATTTTAGTGACAACAGACCACTCCTACAAATCGAAATTTATTTTCTCACAGATACCTTCAAAACCTTATTTTAATTAGAACTACGGAGACTCATTTGCATTTTAACATATCTGTCTTACAAAAAAGACTTTAATCCTCAAAAAAGTCAGTACTATTTGCAAAGACTTCAGTTCAAGAGAGAAGCACTTTAACCTAATTTTCCATTAATTGAAACACGGCAAGGAAATTAAGAGGCAGGGGGAAGAAGGAAGAAGTGATTACAGCCTTCATCAGTGGAGTGTATCCCAGGGCAGGTTTGTGGTGGAAGGAACTCTGAAGAATCAGATTTTGCCCCAGCCCTGACACACTTTCCTCCCAAGGCACTGTGAGACAGTTCATTACTTAGCCTCCCCATGCCTCAGTCTTTTCCAACCATAAAAATGAGACATTGACACTTCATTTACAGTATTATAATGAAATTGGAAATGACTATGTGTGTGCGGCATCAAGCACAGCTCTTGATACACTGTACTACTTAGTAAATGTTGATTGCTCCTATATTATCATGTTACTCAGAGCAAGAGAGCAGAGGATATGGTCAGTAACTAGGGTATGGCCAAGTGCAAAACAAAAATGTCAGCTAGGATTGCAAAGGCACAGGATTGGTAGATTCTAATTAGTATCAGAACTTGGATAGAAAATTAACAGGTTTGGGGCATCTGCATGGCCACAATGGGTTAAGCCTCTGCCTTTGGCTCAGGTCATTATCTCAGGGTCCTGAGATGGAGTCCCACATTGGGCTCTCTGCTCAGTGGGGAACTTGTTTCCCCCTCTCTCTGCCTACTTGTGATCTCTCTCTCTCTGTCAAATAAATAAATAAATAATCTTAAAAAAAAAAGTAACAGGTTTTTCTGATCCTGTAGACAAATTATGCACTTGATTGCAAGTTATTTTAGCAAAATGTCAACAACTAACATAAGCTAATTCTAGTTACTACTCAACTCTCCTTGCCTAGCAGGGAGAAACATGGAAATGTAAGTCAAGGGTTCTCATAGCACGTTTTAGCACTTTTTGAACTTTAATGTGTATACAAATTATTTGGGTTTCACCTTAAAATTCATATTCTGAATTGTCACATTTGGGATGGGACCTCATCCTGAATTTTTAAGATTTTCCCACCGGTGCCAGTGTAGGATGGCAGGTTTAGTGAATAAAGACAAAGGCAGCCCAGGGACATCCGGATTTTCCATAAGTAACAAATATTTATTTTGTATAAGTGTGTCCAAATATCACATGGCCATACATGTACAGAAGCAGATTTCACCGTTTATCTGCAGTTAGAATGCAACTGGATGCCCCGTATTTTATCCAGCATCCCTATGCCAACATGAGTAGCAAATGTTCAGTCTAAAAATTCATGTGATTATACACCAATAATGATATGAAGTCTCAGCATATTGTTTACTCCAAAATATTTAGAGCTGCAGGGCGATGAACACTTGCTTCTTAACTGCCTGACTCTGTGGCTTCTGAACCACAAGTTTATCAGAATTGGACTTGGCAACTGGCAGGTCACAAACTCTATCCTGCAAGACAGTGTGGGGTGAAGCCAAGGACTTCGGACTCTAGTTTCTCTTCCCTTTCTTGACGGTCTCTCATGTCACCTCCATGCAATAAACTTGAACTCGGGACAGGGCAAGATACCTCGGGAGGTGACAAGTGTAGGAGGCCCCAATGATCACCTCATCAAAGTTAAATTTTCCATTTTTGGAGTATATTTCTTTCTAAATAAAAGCTAGCAAACACACAAGAAAAGTCAGGTTGAGATAGAGTTCATCCCATAGCCAAATCCTTTGAAATGAGCCTGAATCTGTGTGAGGGCGTTAGAGGCGGGAGGCCCGAAGATGAAGCGAGTAATTATTCTCTCTGAACGCACACACACGATGTCTTCTACATTGTTTGGGTGTGTGTGCGCGCTTAAGAAAATGCACACGTTTCTGTTTTCGGCAGAGACAAAATTGTAGAATGACTAAAGACTGGGTGAGCTGGTAAGGTTGGCTATCCTACTATATACAAGTTTCAGGGGCTCAGTATTTTATACCCTCTGCTTTAAATGATCTACAATCTTTTTGAGCCAAACAATTGCTACACAGATGACAAGCACAAGGAGATGAGTTGAAATGTAAGAATATTCGTATATGTTTCTGCTAATGAAGCACGAGGAGGAGACAGTGAGTGAACACGTGCCGTGACTGACCACAGTGGTCAAAACGGGAGAAGAATTGTCCCGCGGGTGTTTGAGGACTTCGTAGTTGTGATGATTCTGTTAGTGAAATTGAATGAAGGAGAAAAACAGGTGGAGGGAACTAAGGGGAGATGTTTGCAAGAGAGAGAGAGAGAAAGCAGCAAACGAGAAGGGCAGAGGGAAGGACAGGGAGACAGACTGTCATTAGCTAATTTTTAATTGACTTCTTGCTATGTTTTCCAACAGAGTTCTTGTCAAATCATAGGTAAATACTTCTCAGAAGCCTGCAAACATTAAAAAAAAAAAAACAAGGCAAAACCAAGTACAAAAATAAAATCTGTTTCCAAGAACTTTTATCCTTTGAATGAACTGTCTTTGACAGATGCAGCAAGATCTAAGCATAAAGCATCCCCCTTTTTTCTTTAACTTTTAACTAAAACATCAGAGGAGTCCATTTTCAATGGAATTACAAAGTATGTTTATTACAGGGAGAGGAAGGTCCTATTTATTAACTCTTCTGTGGAGATGATCAAAATAAAAATAACATGCAATTCGTCTCAGAAAGAAGAGTATATGAAGGTGATAAAGAACAGAACTGGAAAAAAAAAAAAAAGAACAGAACTGGAATTTTTCATTTCACACTTTTCCATCATGCTAATCATAAGTAAGGAAGTCATCAATCTTAATTTTTTACACAACATGGAAAGAGGGAGAAGTATCTAGGTGATACTCACTAGATTATGTGAGGTTCCATTTACAAATCTGATAACTACAAGTGCCATGATTTGATGCATTCTGATACCTCTTTCCTTCATGCATAATTTGGGGATTGTGTTTTCACTGTAGCATGGCACGGAATCTGTGGTTAGTACATAGTTAAGAGAAACATCCAGCTAGATTTTTTTTTTAATTATTTATTTATTTTTAAATATCTTATTGATTTATTTATTTTAGAGAGGGAGAGAGAGAATCTGAGCAGGTGACGGAGCAGAGGGGAATGGTGAGGGACGGGGAAAGAATCTGAAGCAGATTCCCTGCTAAACACAGAGCCCGGCACAGGGCATGATCTCACCACCCAGGGATCATGACCTGAACCAAAACCAAGAGTCTGGAGCTTAATCGACTAAACTACCTGGACACCCCTCAGCTGTCTTGTTTTTTTTGTTTGTTTGTGTTTTTAAATGTGCTCTAGTGAGGTTAGCTTTAATTACTATATGATAGGTTATCCCGTGGCTATTTCTTCACGGAAAACTAACCCCTGGGTATTTGTTGTATATCCCTTCAAGTCTTTGAGAGCTTTATTTCCCATCACAGCAAAATATATTTCAGTTATGTTGTTCTCGAAGTATAGATTCTGTGCTAAAATGTTTGGGGAATAAAAAATGAAGTCACAGTGTTGAGGTGGTTATCCACTGGAAAAATGCAGGAGCAGCAGCAACAAACCAAAGAATGTCTTTTGGTCATTTTCTGTCTTCTTTTTTTCCAAAATGAACTTCTGCAGACAACAGTTTATGATACCCTCTTTACAAAATACTCATTTTAGAGAAGAAGACAGTTGAAGGAATTGTTTCACAAAAGCAGATGTATACATGAAATATGTGCACAGAGTAGCCACCCAATAAATACTATAATTTAAATTTACGTAAATGTTCTTCATTCTGTGGGAAAAAAATAATTTCTTGGTTCCTGTTTTCAAATACTTCTGACTACCTAGATTGCTGCAAATTTTTGTCTCAAGTATAAGTGCCTAGTAAGAATAAATTATTTCAAATTATATTTCCGTTGGTGAATGCACAAAGTAAACATATTCACAGGGGAAAAAAATAAATGAATATGCAAATAAGCAATCACTGGCTATAAAGAATGCAAAGAAGCTTCAGATCTTTCTAGGTATAAAATCAGATGGTCTGAAGGTCAAGAGGCAAATGTACAAGATGAGAATACCAAGAAAACTGTTAGTTTTGTGAGTCCTCACACACAATGCAAGCATAACCGATCCTGACACATTAGGTTAAAGGGAATGTGATTCATTTCTGCCATTTTCAACCCAGATCACTGCTGACATGCACATGACACTACAATGGCCCAGAGCAAATTTTCTTCCTCAGCTTCTTGGCTTTGAGCACAGTGTCTTACAGTTGTCCAACCTGTGAGGTTTTCATACAACAATGCCACTTTCTCTTAACAAATATTAACACAAAAAGTTGCTTTTTCAAACAAGAATAATTTCAAAATGAGTATATAAAAAGATAACTGTGTACCTTTATTCTTAAGAAAAAAAAAAGAAAAAATAATCTGCCTAGGCCTATCAAATATAGCTGTCCCCTGGAGTGTTCCAGAATGTGTAGGTAAATATATAAAAGGCAGAACATTGTACACCAATGACTCACACATTCTTTTTAACTTTAGCTGATTGGGAAAAATATGTGGAATGATCCCAATCTTGAAATATACATAAATTCTCCAAGAAAGCCGTCAGCTTGTCCTGCGTTTTATCCCATTATCCATTTGTTGTGGATATCCATTTGTTATGGATTTTTCCTCTTCTTTCTGTCCTTGTTTCTTGTGTCCATTCCACCAGTACCTGACTTCTTGAGAGGTCACTGTCATTCTCACCCCTCCTCACCATGTTTCAAGCCTCCACCCAAGGTGGCTCAACTTGTGGCTTTTTGCCTCCACTCCTTCTCATAGATTTCCAATGTAGTAACAGCAGCAGAGAAGGGAAAGGCTATTATTGTATATCATTCAACGGAAGGACTTATAACTGACAGGCTGTCACATAGGTGACTGGACTACATCCGAATACCATAAAATAATTTTTTTTGTGTGTGGAGAGGGGCACATTTGAAATAATTTTGGAATTTCTTTATTTTTAAGTAACAGCTTTAGCACGGTATCATTCACACACCATAAAAGTCACTCTTTCCAAGTATACAGTTGAGTGGTTTTTAGTGCATTCACAGAGTTGTACAGCCATCACCACTGCCTGTGTACTGATGCTTATCAGACGTTTCTCTCACCCCAGGAAAGCACCCACGTGCCCAGGAGCATTCACACTCTCCCTACCAACTGCCCCAAGCTGTCTGCCATTTGCAAGTTCTGGACAACTCCCATCAGCGGAATTACACAAAATATGGCTTTTTTTTTTTTTTAAGTGATTCGTTATTTTATTTTTTTCTCTTATAAAACCACTTTTTTTAATGCTCCTGGTTGACATTGGTCCTGCCACCATTCAAACACTGTATTTATGAAAGAAATCTGAATTTATTTGGGGGCAGTTTCCACTACTTTGATTGGTGGTTTCTCTTTAATTTTTTTCTTATTTGTTCAGAAGGATTTTTCCTTAAAATTAGGTAGCTTTTCCTCACTATTAGAGGCCACTTCTTTTAATTTTTATCTAGAACCAAAGATAAAACTCAAACCTCCCCCCCCCCAAAAAAAAAAACCAAAAAAACTCAAAAACCAACCATTGAATGGGCCACTTCAATCATGAGTCTTAAGGAAGCTCAGGCCCCTTCCTCCTGGAGCCCAGCACCTGCTTCACGGTCCCTGGGGCTTGGAGTCAGTCGCATCACACCTGACCTTGAACACACTCTGTGGTACTTGACCTTCTGACCTCTCAATGGTCACTAGCTCCAGGCTCTTTCTTCCTCCTTGGCACCTTACTGCTACACTTTCCTACACTCCCACGATAGCCTTACCCTACAAGACAGCCTGACGCTGGCATGAAACAGCCTCACTGTGGCTCCGTGTCAGCCTGACTCTCTGTGGTTGGCTATTCCTTTAGATCCTCAACTTAGAACTCCCACCACCACATCGCTTATTTTTTTTTTTAAAGAATTTATTTATTTATTTGACAGAGAGAAATCACAAGTAGGCAGAGAGGCAAGCAGAGAAAGCAGGGAAGCAGGCTCCCCACTGAGCAGAGAGCCTGATGTGGGGCTCGATCCCAGGACCCTGAGATCATGACCTGAGCCCTGAGCCGAAGGCAGAGGCCTTAACCTACTGAGCCACCCAGGCGCCCCCACCACATCGCTTATTAACCGCCATTTCACTTGGTCTGCTTCATCCAGAATTTAAACACTAATGTGAAATTCTGCTCTTATTTTATCACCATGTTTTGTGTACATTCCTTGCCAAAATTTTCTTTTTAGAAATTTTATTAGAATGTACCTATCATCCTGAAGTTCTGCCCTAATCCTTATGAGTTTCTCACACTGACGGATGTAATGGTACCCCTTCCCATGAACATTTATTTGTCCAATTAATTTTCATCACCCTCTGTGAGCTGTTTCCTTTAATAATAAGACTCTGAGTGCACCTCGTAATCCAGTCACTCCATTTCCTGGTTTCATGTTCCAGGTGCTGCACGCTCGGCTCGCTTTATTTCTGATCGTGTTTCAACTTTTTCAACAGATTTATTTAATAGCATTTTCCTTTTCTTTTTTTCAAAATTTAATCCTCCCTTAAAGTTTTTTTTCTAGAATGTTATTCCCATTCAACCCAATATATATTTTAGCATAAGCATTTTAGATGGTGGTATTTATCATCTCCTATCTTCTAAAAAAACTAGACACTGTCATTTCATCACAATTTCACAGCACACCTGCTGCATCCAAGGAAATGTACTATGTGCTGAGGATACGGACACAAGTTATAAACATTGCCTTACACTGCCCTCAAGTAGCTAGTGAGGAATCCAGGCAACTACAAGGATTTCAATATATCCTTGAGTTAAAATAAACATATGTGCTGTACATTCATTTACCACTGCCACCATAACAAATTAGCACAATTTTAAACACTCAGACCAACTTAAATTTATTATCTTACAGTTCTGTAGGTTGAAAGTCCAGTACAGGTCTCACTGCAAAATCCAGGGGTCACTGTGTTCTTTCCTTCAGGTTCTTGGGGGTGAGGGGTGGGGAGATCCGTTTCCTTGCTCCTGTGTTCAGCAAGAATGGGGAGAACATAGTTCCATGAGGTTGTAGGCTGAGCCTGCATTTCTTTGTCGTTGTCAGCTGGGGCTGGTCTCTTTCTGTGAAACACCAGGGAAAGCTCCTCCATTTTTAAGGTCTACTGATTAGATCCTGCCCAGCTGAGTAATCCAGTATGATCTCCCCATCTTAGGTCGACAACCTTAAAGTCCCTTTGCCTCATAAAATATCATAGTCACAGATTTTGGAGTCTGTCATTCTGCCTACTGCACACAGAAAAGTGTGTCATGCAATGTGAGCACATAAACTGGTGGCAAGTCAATATTGTAAGCTCCTGGGGGGGCAGGGGTTGGATGTGCCTTGTTTCAGGCTGTGTCTTCTGCCCAGCATGCTCTCTGGCTCTAACAGGGTCAAAGTCAGTATCGAATAAGTAGGTGAAAGAATGAAATAAAGATCAGATGCCAAGAGACAATTATAAAAATGACACTCACAGGAAAACAATTCTAAATGAAGTAAGGAAAGTGGATTAAGTTGGTGGAGGAGGAGGAGGAGGAGGAAGTATTTGGATACTAAAATATAAGAGAGATGACAGCATTGGGACAGGGTGATCAGATCACCAAGCTGATGAAAATCAAATCTATTTCTAAGCTTCTTGCCTGCCTCCATGTCTTCTTCTGACTCAACATGGGTTGTAGTATTCTCTAGGTTTTTCTACAACTTCTGATAATCCTTCCCCAGTTTTTATGTCCTTTGTTGGTTTCCAAATTATCAGGGCTTCAGCCTTAAAACTACTGAGCGCAGCTGACACAGGCCGTGCCGATGGCCCTTCCAGTATGGCTGGGTTACTGGTGTGCAGCCCAGCGGAGCCTCAGATGCACCTGCGCTGGCCCTGAGAGGCACTCGTTTCTGAACAACACTGTATTGCTTCCTGCACCCAAAGCAGAGTCTGGGTACCCAGAGGTACTGAGAAAAGGAGCAGGTAAGTGAATGAAGTTACAAAAACAGCTTCTGTGAGTGGGACAGCTCTGGCCAGGCTTTCTCCTGACAGATTCCTGTTTGGACTGGGGAGACTCCGCTTCCTCAGGCCTATGACAGGTACCAGGACTCTCCCCATTTCCTTTTCTCTCCAAGACTCCTGGACACAAACTGTGCATGTCCAAGGGATACCTTCTCACTTCCAGCCGGGGAAACAGCTGGGCTTTCATTCCTTTCTTCTTTCAGAGGGGACTTTGGCCCCAGACCGCCTATTTACTGCTCATGGCTTTTCTCCCCACAGGTCTTTCCAAATTATACCTATCCATTCATCACTTTTCCACTTACCAGAAGATTCCTTTGGGGTTTTCCCTATAATCATATAATGAATAGAACCTTCTAGGTAATCCATCTGCCAATTTCAAAATGAGATGACTGCATGCGGAACGAAATTCTAAACTGCAATTTCAGGTTTCAGTCATATATCCTACTTAGAGCTGCTTCACAAAATGATGAAGTTCCTGGTTTTTTTCCAAATATTCTGAAATGACACAGTTCCTGGATTTTTTTCAAATATTCTGAAGCTTACATTGTAAGGTGGGTATAGAAAAGGGGGTAGAAGTATGTGAAAATTTTCTTTTCATAACATTAATGAGTGAAATCTGGACTCAATGACTGTATGCGAAAGTATAGTTATGATGAGTTAGTGGACACTCACTTATTTTCTCCTAAATCGGGGATCCAAATTCGTGACATACGTAAGTAAACCACAACTGAATATGATATTTATCAACAAACTGATACATGAACAAAAGTATTCATGCACAGTGAGGGGCTTCACTATTAGCATGATAAGATATTCTTTTTGATTAAATAATACATATATTAGAAAAAGAGAAATCATCATCTCAGTCAGGGCACATTTTGATGAGAGATCAATGTGCATTTTTGAATGAGCTCCCCCTTATCTTGCTTCCAAAGAAGCCGAGACAAAGACCTCTCCAAATTATTAACTGTGAGGGAAAACGGCAGTCACTCTTGAGATCTGTTCCCAGGAGGAAGGTGACAGTCTGTTAGACATTTGGAAAAAGAAACATTTTTTACCCTTACAAAACAGATCCAGGAATATTCCATTTACCAATCTTCCTTAAAAAAAAAAAAAAAGAAAGAAAAAAAAAAAGGTGTGTGCTCAGGGTATTTTTAGATTCCTATTTTAGTGTTTCCAGGAAGTAAAACCCAACAACTTTCTTCTGATGTGAAATGCATTTGCTTCCTAATCAGAAACAGACAGCCAGAGAAGGAGAGATTCAAGTGTGAACTGGTGGTGCCTTCTCTGAATGGCTCTGAGGGTGCAATGAGGGGGCTTTCTGGGAGGAAAAGCAAAGACAGTTTGAGATGGACAGGAGCTGCGAGATACAAGGAGAATCACGAATGAGATGCCACTCAGAATTATTCTTGGCATTCTATCAACAACAGAGTGGCAGAATAAATCCAGTTCACATAGGCAGCTGACTTGATATGGGGTTTGCTCCAAACACCTCTGGTTTAGAAATGCACCTTTCCCTCCTTTTTCAAAAGTGATCCAATATGCATAATCGAAGACACACTAATTATACAAAACGGTGCTTAAAAAACATATGACGTAATCACTTTAAAGCCAGTAGCTCTGATCATTACTATTTTTCTTTACTCTCAAAGTTAAAGGCTGAGGAGAAAGAATTTATTTTCTTTTTTAAGATTTTATGTATTTATTTGACAGAGAGGAAGAAGCAGACTCCCCATTGATCAGGGAGACAGATATGGGATTGGATCCCAGGACTCTGAGAACATGACCTGAACCAAAGGCAGACACTTAACTGACTGAGCCACCCAGGTGCCCTGAGAGAAATTATTTTCAAAAAGAACTTTGTGGAGAGCCATCCAGCAGATGCAAGGAGTCACGTAGATGGATGTGCCCGTGGATTGAGGAAATGAGGATGATTGGTTGAGGAGAATGTGGGCGCGCTCGTGATCGGCGCGTGAACAGCACTAGGAGCCAAGAGATATATGCATGATCACTGCTAGAGAACAAAAGAATCCTGCTCGGTTACATAAGAGCGCACGAGGGCACTGCATGCACGGCATTCTGATTGGGCAGGAAGGGGGGCGTACACACGTGAATATATACTGCTGTATATGCTTGGTGCGGCGCGGCCGCCGTTAGCATTAGTACATTAGCATTAGTAATAAAAGAAGTTTGCCACTCACTTCGTCTGCGGGTCGTTCTTGCGGGCCGAGAGCGACAGAACTTGGCCCTAACCTTGTTATTCAGACAGAGGAGTTGGTCAGACACGGGTTTTAAACATCTTGTTTCAGTGTATGGTCCATGAAGGGGCTCCCTTTTGCTATACACCAGGATATGATTGGAATGGATCTCGTTTTAGTGTTCCCCCTTTCATATAAACTGGGTCAGCTATAAACAGTAGAGTTGGTCAATATGCTTTGTTTAGTACAAAATAATCATTTGTAAGAAAAAGAAAAGAGCTAGCGACAGTGACTCCTAATGGGGAAAAAAAAAACCCTAGATTTTGGAATTGAATGGATCTTTATTCCAATTTGGCTCTGCTAACATTAACTCCATAATTCCAGGCAAACTAACTTTTAGCACCTTCAGTTTCCCTGTAGGCTTAAAGAAAGTCTAATTCCTCCCTCACAGAGTTGTTATGAGAAATAAAGATTTAACTGCATGCATTTCTTAGCATGGAGGCACACCCTACATTTTTGGTCTTCAGAGGTCATTCTGTTTCTGTGGGGAGGAGGCATGTCTTCTATTTAATTCAATGCAAACACAGTGTACGCTTCCCTCCCGTGATGCCGATGACCACGGGGTTGGAGAAGATGAAGTGATTATCAAACAAAAGAACTCCTCTTCCTTGTTCTTCCTGCATGTCTGCCTCTCAGTTTCCTATCTTTTCTGGGCCTGTGGACCCTCATGTCTGTTGGTACCTGCTGGAATGGTGGCAACCCTGTGGACACCCTCCTTCCTTGAGCTGAAAAAGAGTCCTCGCTGCTCAAGTCCAGGGCACTAACTGACCTCAGCGTGTTTACAGAGCCTCTCTGCAGGGGACACAGACAAGCGGGCTCCCTGCAGTGCAGTGTGATAGGTGGGGCTCTCTCCCCACAGGTGGGAACCCAGCCAAAAGGGGGCTGGCGTTCCATTTGGAGCTAGGCTGCTCCAAGGTGCTCCAGCAGAAGGACCCCGCCTTCAAGAGTCAAAAAATCATTGTAGTTTTATCACAACTTTTCAGTTTTTTACCTTGAGCAATCTCACTTTACACAATGGAAAAACTGGTACAAGAGAAAGGATTTTTTTTCCCCCCAGAGTAAAGGGTTAATGTATAAGAAGAAAGCACCTGTTTCAGTTTCCTGAACCATACATCCTAGCCTCTGACTACCTTCTGCACTGAATTGCAGCCTGCATCCCTAACTTTCATAGCACAGCAGAAACAAAAATAAACTAAGAAACAAACAAACAAAACAAACAAAAAACCTGAAAAAAACAAAAAACCAAAAATATGAGGTTCATAAATGTTCACAATTAACATGGCCCCTCATTAGGAAGATTCCCTTGTGCTGAGAACTTCATTTGAGATGATTTTACTCGATAAAACATTAAGAATACAAAACAAAATTACATCAAGAACATGACTTTCAATGCAGAGAATAAAATTTGGGTCCAACCAAAAAGATGGTCACAATCCTCCTCTGCACACACCTCATTAGACATGTGCTCTCACTCAGTCTCTTTCATATTAAAATCTGTTTCGAACTCTATAGCTGGTGCCTGTGCCAGGGCTGTTGAGAGCCAAGGCAAAGGCTGCATAAACACAGTCCCAGACAGTAACTCTCCTGTCAATCCTCAAGCATTCAAATTTAAACTAATTTCCTAAAATCATGAAATTAGTCAATTTGGGTCATTTGAGGCATATCTAATGATGCCTATCCAACCCATTCTCATTTTATGAATATGATTAGTAATTGGCTCTAGACCAAGGTAACAAACAATTTTAAAGCAGATTAACATAATCCTCTTAGCATATGGAATACCATAAAATTCACAAAAATCATGTTTAACACCTAATGTAGAGAGTCCATAACAGAGGTGACCTTCAGCAGCTGCTTCTGGCTGAAGATTAAAAGCTGTCTGTGCAAAGCATCATGACTTTCTGTAACAGAGAAAAACGCAAAGACGGATCTACTTTTCCTACATAAGACTAAACTCCCACACATTTGGAATGACCCACAGGGCTGCCTGAAGTTTTTCACTTTTCATTTTAATATTTTGATTTTATGAAGTCACATTTAGATCCTTGAGAATTTCAGTTCTAAATATAAATTCTTACTCCTATTTCCAATAATGAAACCGGTTCTAAAATATCTATGATTAATTACTTTTGTAGAAGGGAAGCAGGGAGGGAAGAGAAAACACACAAATCCCCAAAGGGCAATGCCCACTTCACATTTTAAAAATATACATCTCTCAATAATGTTCTCTTTTCCTTAAAATGCTAAATAACTCAGCCCTTTACGGAGAAAAGTGAACAAACAGTTACCTTTTTTTTTTTTTTTTTTGGAAGATTTTACTTTTGGGGGTGCCTGGCTAGCTTAGTTGATTAAGCATCCAACTCTTCGTGCTGACTCAGTTCCTTATCTCAGTGTCATGGAATTGAGACCCAAGTCAGGCTCTGTGCTCAGCAGTGAGTCTGCTTGAGATTCTCTCTGTGTCCCTCCCTCTAGTCTCTCCCTGCCTTAAAAAAAAAAAAAAAAAAGAAAGAAATTTAAAAAAAATTAATAAAAAATTAAGTACTCTGTACACCAACCATGGGGCTCAAACTCGCAACCCAAAGATTAAGAGTTACATGCTCCATGGACTGAACTAGCCAGGCACTCTAGGAACTTGTAGTTCTGAATTTTAAAAAATATTTGCCTCCAAAGTTCTATAGTAGCATCTCTTCTCATTCCTAAAACTATGACCACTCCTCTATTTGTTCTAAAATATATATTTAGTGGCGCCGAGGTGGCTCAGTGGGTTAAGCCTCTGCCTTCAGCTCTGGTCATGATCTCAGGGTCCTGGGATCGAGCCCTGCATTGGGCTCTCTGCTCAGCAGGGAGCCTGCTTCCTCCTCTCTCTCTCTGCCTGCCTCTCTGCCTACTTGTGATCTCTCTCTGTCAAATGAATAAATAAAATCTTAAAAATAAAAAAATATATATATTTATTAAGAATCTATGCTTCCAAGTAATATTAGTAATGTGGGACTAGCTCGTCTTCCAAGAGGGAGTTCAAAGAAAAAAGATAAGGAAGGGCATAGGGGGCACTAGGACAGGTGCTTCCCAAGATTTCGGTGGTTAAAGAGTTGATTCTGTCTAGCTAAGATAAAGTGGGGTATAAACTGCACCTGGATTCAGATCTATCAGTGATTCTGACTTCATTTGTTTGAGCAAGGGCTCAGACCTGAGCATTTTTAAAAGATTCTGAGCTAACTGTAACAGTCTGCTGAAGTTAAGAATCACTGGGCTTGAGGGGAAAAGCTGAAGGAGAGGGTGAGGGTGAGGGAGAGTGAGAGGGGAGGGGAGAACATTTAAAGCACAAGACTGGTGTGAGCCAAGGCAGGTGGGTGGGAAAGGGTTAAATAGGATGAGTAGAATCATCACTGGTTGGTTTAGGGTAGTCATGGTTTGCCCTGTAAAGTTGTTACCAGATTTCATAAGCTGCTTAATTGTGATTGCTCGGATAAATAATTTTATTTTGTCTTTCAGTTAATTGGGTAAGTAAGTTTTGTAGAGGGAAAACAAAATATGGAAAGTAGTATTTTGGAGATATTTTTCCAACACATAAAAGTGGAGACAATTTTGAGTTTAAGAAAAACACAGACACTGGTTTTCAAATGTAAGGGCTGATAAGGTTCATGTATGGAACATATTTAAATACAACTCTGCGGACCCTCACTCAAGAGAAGCCCAAGTGAGTAGGTCTGGGTGAGGCCCTGTGTCTGTTTTTTTGTTTTTTTTTTTTTTTTTTTTTTTTTACCAAATCCTTCCGCTGACTCTGACGCAGGTGCCACATGGAGCGAAACCTGTTCAGATAACAACGTTCTTGTGGGAGATGGTTAGAGATGTCTGATGACCATGATTAGTTATATTTTACTTAAGAAATATTTCCTGAGTACTGATATAAGTCGGACACTATTTGAGATGCTGCAAACTAAAGTAGTAAAGGACTTTACCTTGACCTTACCCTCTAAAAACAAGGAGACAGTAAACAAGTAACAATCCCAGAGGTTATTATTACCTTTATTGTTAGTAATTTATATTGGCATCTCTATATACATGTTAGGTACTCTGCAGAGCTTTTTATGTTCAATATATAGTGGTTTTATCTCTCTTTTTTACCCATCACAACAACATCCTGAAACAGGAATGGCTTTTATCCTCTCCCCCATGAGAAAGGAAGGAACGTGACTCTCAAGCTTCTTTTTTTTTTTTTTTAAAGATTTTATTTATTTATTTGACAGAGATCACAAGTAGGCAGAGAGGCAGGGAGAGAGAGAGAGAGAGAGGAGGAAGCAGGCACCCTGCTGAGCAGAGAGCCCGATGCGGGGCTTGATCCCAGAACCCTGAGACCATGACCCACTGAGCCACCCAGGCACCACTGGAGAATTTTTTTTTAAAGTGCCAATTAGAAGGCTACTGTAGTCTAGAACAATTCTACTTACGTAATCACTGCTTTAGGCTATTATACCATTGAACTTAAAAATATATTCCTACATAAGTCGGTCAAACCATCTTTTGGTTCTCAGAGTTGTTAGAACTTAGTTGAGTTAATCAATCCTATGAAATCAAATATATTAATCAATATACATGGCCTTCTCTCATGTATCATGGTCAGTGACAGAGTACAGAATTCAGGAAGTGGCAAGGAAATAATCAAATATTGGCAAGAACTTTAATTTGACACCCCTACAGCTGACAAATATATTAGCAATGTCAAAAATATATTCTACCAAGATAAATCTCTTCAGATAATAGCCATTTATTATGGTGTATATATGACTTTGGGTAATTTGTTTCTACTAATAATTGCCAGAGTTACTTTTTAAAATCTGTGATAAGTAATGTCACACTCATTTCTCCTGAAATCCAGATAATTAAAAATATAGCACTATATATTTTAGTGAAAAAATAATATATAAAAATCCAACATGTCAGGAGTCAGGTAAAATGAGAAGATAGCTCTTGCATCTAAGAAAACTATGGCACAGAAAAGAGGTCACCTACGACTTACTACTAAAGAGAGGTATAACATTTGGATAACCAAACCAAAACTCTCACTTTATGCAGATGAATTCCCTTATCAGCCTAGGAACCACCTCAGCAAAGGCCACCAGGCAATACCCAGACTGTGTTAGTATGGCCGAGCAGGTGGGTCTAGAGAAATCAAATTTCTCTTGTGATGAATGATTAAACTTGGCAAAGAGTCACTGCCCCACGTAATCCCCAAGCTTCCCTTGATCTGGCATCTTCATTTGCCAGCTTCTAGGGCAAACGCCTTTCTCCTTGGAGCACCAATAGGACAGGAGCAGTGTAAGCAACAACTTTAATGGGCCCATTCCTTACTGGCAGCTGACCCTGCCTAGGATGCCTGCCCTGAGCATGAGAACTAGTTTGCCTGGACACATACTTCCCCTCTGATATAAAGGAGGCTGCTACATCCAGAAAATTGAAGATATTTTACAACACTGCACATTTAGTCTGCTGAATTGTGACTTGGGAATACATAAAAATTTGATGATGATTCATTCCTTAGTGCGACCTGAGTCATGTCCACATTTCACTTTTAAGAAAGTTGCAATCACTGGGGACTTCTGGGAACTCATTATCATGAGGGAATTTTCCAGGAATACATGTATCTGTATTATCATTAAAATATACATTAATAATGGTAACAGCTACCATTTCTTAAAAGCTTACTAGATACCCAGTATTGTGGTAGATTCCTAACCTATATTAATTACTTACTTTTCCTAACAACACTCTGTCATGATAAAACTGAAGCTTAGGAAGCTTGAATTGCCCAAAAACAAATAGGTGGTCACTAGAAGATCTGGGATATTAACTTAATTCTATATGATTCAAAAGGCTAAATTCTTTACCAGTATTCTGTCTTCTATCTCCCAAATACATGGAAATAGAAAAATTCTCAACAGTTCTGTACAAAACCAGGAATCAACTGTATTCCAAATTCTATATCTCCATTTACAATAAATATGTGAACAGAAAGAAAACTTTAATAGCTGGCAGACAATAGCTGGTTTGATTAAATATGTTAATAAGAAACAGGCATGAACATTATTTACTCTTATTTTAAAAAGCTAAGTCTACTGTACCTCTGAAACCAATAATACATTATATTTTAATTAACTGAAAAAAAAAGATTACAAAAAAATTTAAAAAAGGTACATAGATAATAAGGGCAACCACACCTACAGGACACTCACCCTTTTTACTGATGGAATCAGGTCATTAATTTTTTGCCTTTACTCCCCAGTAGGACTATTCTATTTTATTGATATAACTGGATCAATACATTTGGAGAGAAATAATAAGCAAAAAAAGTTAATTCACTGCATACAGGAACAAATATTTGTATTTTAACATATAATCTGAGATGATTCTTATGCATACTCCAGTTCTAAAATTTTGAAAAATATATTTATGCATTTGATACTTCATTCTTTATAGTTGTCTGAACTTAACAAAGTAGCCATCAGAAAGAGAGCTGAGTAGAAGGATCTTAAGCTCACCTTGTCTCACAGATACAACTAGATCACACCCGTATCAGTGTAAATAACCTAGACAATGACTCAAAGACTGGCAGAACAGACTTCCACAGCTAAATGTATGGCAGAAAAATAGGTATATGGATAAAAATCTGTCAAGGGACTCACAAATAAAAGGATGTAAAATATGAAAGAATGTACCTAAAATGTGGGGAGAGTGGAGTAAGGAATGGTTTCAAATTTAAATGACCACCAGCTTCATATAGACTGCTATACACATAACATGTTATTTATAAACCTAATAGTAAATACAAATCAAAACCTGTAATAAATATGTAAAAAATAAAGAGAAAGGAATCCCAAGTATATCACTGAAGAAAGCCAGCAAACCATGAGAGAAGACAACAACAAAAAAAGAAGAGATGAACAACAACAACAAAAAACCCCATAAAACAAGTAACAAAATGGCAATAAGTACATGTTATCAATAACTACTTTGAAAGTAAACGGAAAGGAAATAGGGTAACGGAATGGATGAAAATACAAGACCCATCTCTATGCTGTCTACAGGAAACTCATTTCAGACCAAAGACAGCTGCAGATTGAAAATGAGAGGATGGATGGGGCGCCTGGATGGCTCAGTGGGTTGAAGCCTCTGCCTTTGGCTCAGGTCATGATCTCAGGGTCCTGGGATCGAGCCCTGCATTGGGCTCGATCTCAGGGTCCTGGGATCGAGCCCCGCATTGGGCTCTCTGCTCAGCAGGGAGCCTACTTTCCCCCCACCCCCGCCTGCCTCTTTGCCTACTTGTGATCTCTATCTCTGTCAAATAAATAAATAAAATCTTAAAAGAAAAAAAAAAGAAAATGAGAGGATGGAAAAACATTTTTCATGGAAATGAATGTCAAAGGAAAGCCACAGGAGCAGTACTTATATTGGAAAAATAGACTTTAAAACAAAGGCAACAAGAGGCAACAAAGAATACTCTAATAATAAAGGCAACAATCCAACAAGAAGATATTACAAATGTAACTATTTATACACCCAATATGAGCACCCAAATACTTAAGGTAGTTAATAACAAACAAAGGAACTAACTGATAAGAATAACAGTAAGGGACTTTAACACACTGCTTACATTAATGGACAGATTATCCAAACAGAAAATCAACAAGGAAAGAGTGGCTTTGAATAACACATTAGATCAGATGGATTTAACAGATATATTCAGAACATTCCATGCTAAAACAGTAGTATACACATTCAAGTGCACATGAAACATTCTCCAGAACAGATCACATATTAGACCACAAAACAAATCCCAACAAATTCAAAAGATTAATGTCATATCGTGCACCTTTTCTGACCAAAAGTCAGACATATGACATTAGAAATCAACCATAAGAAAAAAAATCTAGACTTACAAATCGTATATTGGATGAGGGATTAATACACCAAATATATAAACAATTCATACAACTCAACAGCAAAAAAGAAAAAAAACGAATTCTTATTTTTAAGATGGGCAGAGGATCTGAACATTTTTCCAGAGAAGACATGCAGATGGCTAATAGATACATGAAAAGATGCTCAACATCACTCTTCATCACAGAAATGAAAGTCAAAACCCCAATGAGGTATTAACTCACAGCTGTCAGAATGGCTAAAATCAAAATGACAGGGAATAATAAGTGTTGACAAAGAAGAAAAATACTGTATGGTCTCACTTAGATGTGAAAAGTAAAAACAAAACAAACAAACAAACAAAAAACACAGCAAAACACAAAACCTAAACAAAAGAAGCTCATAGACACAGAAAATACATTGGTGGTTGCCATAGGAAGGGGGTGGAGGTAGGGGGTAAGTAATATGAGTGAAAGGAGTCAAAAAGTACAAACTTCCAGTTATAAAATAAATCAATCATGGAAATGTAATGTACAGCAAGGTGACTATCCTTAGTCCTGCACTGCATATTTGAAAGTTGCTAAGAAAGTAGATCTTAAAAGTTCTCATCACAGGAAAAAAAGCTATAATTATGTATGGTGACAGATACTAAGAAGATACTGTGGTGATCATTTTGCAATATATACAAATATCAAATCATTATGTTATACATAGGTCAATTATACATATGTATGTCAATTAAACCTCAATTTATAAAAATCAAAGGAAGCTACATGTCTGTAATCACTTACATACTTAGCATTTGGGTCACTGAAACTTAAGAGCAAAAAGTAATCTTCTAGTCTTATGGAATACTTCAGCGGTTCAGGTGGAAACAAGATCAAAGGCACCAAATAAAAACAAATGAAAAGAACTGGCATTTCTATGTTATCTTTTACTTAACTATAACGGATTTATTCTTAGTAAATTCATAAGTGGCATGTACATCAGAAAAATAAACTTTTCTCTTAATGCCACCGCAGCAATGGGGAAATATTTTTCCTTTCCTTTAACACTGAATATTTTATAAGGTTACAAGTCATCAGTTTAATGTTTATATATTTTGATGAATATGGCAAGAATAAAGTTGTATCATTGTCAAAGATAGAGTGGCTAGTTCTGATGCACTCTAATTTTATTTTTATAAAGGCTGCGGTGATACTCTTCAAACTCACGAAAATGAGACAGTCATGTACGTTATCAATGTTATATTTATAATATTAAGAATACATGAGTCTCTGAATCAAAACTATTTACATATCTAAAGAACCTTCAGACTTCTGCTGTGATGTGTTTGTATGCCAGATAATTGACCAAATACCTACTACGTATAAGGATCTTTTCCTGATTTGGCATTTCTGAAAAGAAGCAAGACTTCTATGATCTAGAGTGATGCCTAGGAGACAGTCTATGGGAAAGAGTTTCAATTCCTGGAGGACAGCTAGAGAAGGAGGAGGCAAAGGAAAACAGTCTCTGATCACGTTTTCAGGGAAAAACAATTAGGAAATGGTTAAGGTTTGGGAAATATTGAGATATTTTCATAACATAATACAGTATAGCAAAATTTTATAGAATGTCATATTACCCTTTTCACTGGAATAAGAAATGTTTGTTCTATTCCATGAGAAATATGAATTCCCTGGTTCCTGGTTGACATGCAGAATGGTTAAGGACTGGTCTTGAATTACTAAACAGAGGATTAAGTGCCTGACACACAAAACTCACAGAATTGCACACTCAGCATTTTAACTTACAGAAATTATTTGAAGATGTATAGCTTACAACTTAATTTTTGAAGGGATGACTATCTCAGATGAGAGAGTCCAAAAAGTCAATTGCAGCCCCACATTGTATTTGTAGCAGTAGGCAAACTTGTATTTACCTTATGCCATTTTGCTCTTCCTTTATGTGTAAGGAAGAAAATAGCGATTTTTAAGAGGATAGTTAGAAAGCATACTACTTGATAGGCCTTTGAATTGGTGAGTTCACAAAGGAAAAATATTTAACTGGAAACTTCCAGCATCATGGCTGATTAAACTGATGCAGAGAAACTAATGTTCCTGTAACAAAACTAGTAGGATTAAATAAAATAAATACAATAAAATAAATATACAAGAATAATAGAGCAGCTATTAAAAATAAATAAACCAACTGTACTACTTTTTGCAACTCTGCTCTAAGTCTGGAGTTATGTCAACATACAAAGTTAAAAAAAATCCAGTAGAAATGATTAACACTACTGAGTAAGTACCATTTCAAACAATAACTCAAATAAAGCTGATATGTGCTAAAGTGTAGATGAAAAAAATGGAAAAAAATTCCTAATAATAGTTGGGTCTCTAATTTAGTTTTATCTAAAGATGATTCATATTTCTATCTTTGGATTCCTTGGGACACTCAGGTATTCACAATAGACTCCCATTTTATTTAAACGTTTTTGAGACAGTTTGCCAGCAATTACATCTAAGAGTTGAAACTAATACAAATGCATTCATTTGTGTTATGTACAGTAAAATGCACACTTTTCCTCCAAGGGGCAAACCCTTTTCCTCCAACTGGCTTCTTAGAACTGATTAAAAGCAGTCTTTACATAAGACCATGAGTGCAAACCAAATTACAAAATTGGATCATCATTTATTTTTAATTAATTTTTATTTTAATTAATTGTGCAGTCAAATGAAGCTTAAGGGGAATTTGTGCTGGACTTACTTCCTTAGTGACCCTGGAGCATTCTCTTAGTTAATGACCCTGCAAGGCTTCTGTGTCCCTGACGGACAGAGAGAAAAAAAAACCTAAAGCCTCTAATCCATCTGAAATTCAACCAATTGAACTTACAGTATCCTTTTCCCCTATAAATCATGGGGAGCAGGAATACAAAAATAAAGAAACACTACTGTGAATTAGAAAAGTTGTTGAAAAAATATTTTACTGAGATTTTGACTTGGGAAAAAATTACCAAGAAGATCTGAAAGCTTTTTAAGATTTCTTAAATTTTCCTATTTCTAAATTTCCCATTTCCCATTTCTAAATTTTCACATTTTCTAAATGTGTATTTTACAGTGTCAATCTTATGCAAATTATAGATACATCACTGATCTGAAGCTAAAGATATATGTGATGTGGGGACACCTGGGTGGCTCAGTTGGTTAAGCAGCTGCCTTAGGCTCAGGTCATGATCCCAGCGTCCTGGGACTGAGTCCCACATCGGGTACCTTGCTCAGCAGGGAGCCTGCTTCTCCCTCTGCCTCTGCCTGCCACTCTGTCTGCCTATGCTCACTCTCTCTCCCTTTCTCTCTCTGACAAATAAATAAAATCTTAAAAAAAAAAAAAAGATATATGTGATGTGTTACAAAATAGTTAAGGAGCTTGAAAAGATTAAAATTAAAATACCTTTTTAGAAGAAAATAACACTGAACCACTTTCTTAGGAACTAAACTGAGCTAGCATAAGTGATCCTTATGGATGCCATAAGAATATTTCACAACATAAAGACTGCATTAGTGTTCTTCAAAGACCTATGAGAGAATACAGTTTTTCAGTTTTTATGTTCTTATTTAAAAAGTAGGATTGCTTTTGGTTTGTCCTTGGAGTAGGCTGCTATTGTAATACACCCTAAACTCCAATCATTTGTATAACTCCTATCATGACTTTTTGCCATACCATCTGCCATATTGTTCTATTATCTGGTTTATTTGAGTCAAATCACTTTATTTACTTAAATATTTTATCACTTTTAAAATGAAATCACTGGTGTGATGATATATACCATAAATTTTACAATGTATATTTTATACTATTATGCATTTTACCACATAAAACTATAGCTACTAGTATTAAACATTCCAAGTACTGAAAATAAGCCATGGTTGACCACTGGTGTATGTATCACATTTAATGAAATGGAATTATACTTGTGAGAAGTTATGCACCTAAAAACATGGGGTACACATACATGGTCATGAAATGTTCGATGTTAACTATGGACTATGGTTAAGCAATGGGCACTTGAGAATTTGTGAGCAATAGTTTTTGAGCCCTAGAAGGATAATCAGAGAGGGTATCATTTAGAATAGATGGCCAGAGAACTGGTAATAGAAAGAACTGGATCTTCATAACATGGGCATTATACCTATCACGGTTTGGTGTGCAAAACTCTTTTTTAATCATTCATTCTTAATTCACTTCACTCACTTGTTTGATAAGTGGTTTTCCAGATATCTGTCACATGCAAATCCATGCATCAGTCATGGTTTTGTATCATTTAATAATAAAGGTATCTGCATGCAAATTAGTTGTACCAAATGTGGCACATCATAGGACATAATTTATGAATGTTCTGTTAATGGTTCATTAATGGAACATCTCTGAAAGTACCTTGAGCTTTGAAAATTCTGGGAGCACCCAGAACTAAAGTAGAATAGATAATATATCTGGAATATTAGTCTATCATTTAATAGAAAAAATATTCATATATAGTGACTTCAATAGAAACCAAGCATTATTATACTAGGCAGATATAAACCCAATTTCCTCCTTCAGAACACTTATACAGATACCACCTTATGCCTCAAGACACAGAATCAAAGAAAACACAGGTGATAATCTTAATGGCCTTCTCCAACCTAAGAATATATGATACTACAAGATTATGCTTTTGCAGAAATTTATTATGCATTTTATACATATTTAATCTTAAAAATAATATTTTAAGTGCCATATACTAACATGACCAAAGGGATCACCAAATTACATTAAAAATTAAGTGGAGACTATGTGGTTAAAAAAAAAAGTGGAAAGTCATGTTAAAACCAAAGGCTGATTTCACCCAGAACCTTTGCTAAGCTAGAGAGCATGCAGAAAAAGACGACAGTGCTCAGCTCTCAGATAGTATGAACAGTAAAAAGGGAGAAAGGGTGTTTTAGAGATGAATGAGAATATCAACTTCATCCAAAGAGGAAGGAAAGGATAGAATCAGACTTTTTATTAGGCAGAGATTACAATCTGGGAAACTGGTAATGTGTCTTTCCCATAAATCAACACCATATAAAAGACATAGCTAGTTCCAGTGTCTGTTCCCTGAAGTATTTTTTACCTCTAGAATAAAAAACAAAGACATCTATTACAAATGTTAATCCAGACAACCAGAGTAAAATGTAAAATGAAAAGAACCTAATAATTCTTGTGTGTAGCTAGCAGACAGGTAATCTTATCTATGCTAGAAACCCACCAATAAAATTAAAGAGCAAAAACAAAAAAACAACATCAAACAAAAATCTAACAGAAATACTCCGATAAGAACATAAGACTGAGATAATAACTTAGTCAAAAGTGTCACTTCATGAACTCTTTAGGCAATCTAGAGATGGGTAGTTCTAAAGTTAATTTCTCACTGGCTTAATTAAAAAACCAAACATCTTAGCAAGTGTGCCTTTTGCTCTCTTACTCAATAATGTATTTTGTTTTTTTAATCTGCTGTCTTGTTGCATTTGTTTTTTTCTTGGGAGTCTGCATAACTTCTAAAAACTAGTTGACAAAATATTAGAGAAGCAGGATATGAACAATCTGAGAAAGTTGCCTGAGTTTTCTGCTGCCTGTGTACAGCTGTGAGAATGACTTAGAAACCAAGTAACATTAAATTTATTTATTTTGAAAGATTTGTTTATTTATTTGAGAGAACACAAACAATTGCACTCAATCGGGGGAGAGGTAGAGAGAGAGAGAAAGAGAGAGAGAGAGAAAATCTTCAAGCAGACTCCCTGCTGATTGTTGAATGTAGGTCCTCATCAATGTGGGGCTAGATCCTAGGACCCCAAGATCATGACCTAAGCCAAAATCAGAGTTGGATCCACAGATGCTCCCTAAGTAACATTTAGATTATTGTATTAATTCACTGTACTTGGCTAATCTGCTGCCATTTCTCCTAAAGAATTTGTCTGTGTGGAAAGCATAAGAATAACTCTAATTTTCATCAATATGTTTTTATTCTTTCTATATTATTATTTTATCAGTTACTAGTCTTTCTTTACAAATGTATAATTTGAAAATATTTTCTATTTTCTCATATTTGCTACTATGTGTTCTTGGGACTATATTGCTTTCATTCTTTGTTGGAAGGGAAAAAATCCATATTTAAGCAGAGATCAATAAATGTGATTTTAGCTTCAGAATCTCCAAACAAATATAACTGAAAGAGAACTTCTTTTATTTTTTTGTTCTTATTTATTTTAAGGATAACTTAGTAGACTAATAATAGCTAATATCCTAATGGAAAATACCATTTTCTGAATGCATAAAAAATATGACTGTGGGCCCAAAGATAGCTTTGTATGTTTTGAATACATTTATAAAATATTTAAGGACCCTCACTAATTGAAAGCCACCATGTATGCTAGAACAATTTAGGCTTGAACTACACAGGGATACAATTTGCAACAAGCTAACCACCAAGGGGGGCTTTATAACAAAACCAGTGAACCAGAAGTAATGACTGTCATTGCCTTTCTGCTCAAATAGGTAGAAGAAAACCCACCTAAACCTGAAGAGAAAACAAAGTGGGGGGGCGGGGCGCAGGAACAGTTTTTGTATTTTGCACTTGATAAAGTTTACAGACCCTCATCCTGAGGCTGTGTCGCAAGAGCAGATGAGGAGAATTTTGGAAAAACAGGTAAAACATGAACAGAGCAGCTGGTGGAATAGTTAAGACACTGTACAGTTTGACACACTGTATTCTCATTAGTAGTCTCCATTAATAGTACATTACAGGTAGAGTTATTTTTAATTCTTCACAATTGGAAGAAATTATCACCACAAAAGCAAGAAAAAATAACTGAAAGAGGACACCAGGGAATGAATACCCATCTTCACAAGAAACTGAAAATTGCCTAAAAAGATGCATTTTAAATTTTTTTTCCCTGGGTACACCTAAACAAGCAAAAGTATTTGTTGGTCCTCCACTGAGAAAAAATAATGTGGTTTTATTAGTTTCCTATCACTACTGTGAAAAAAAAAATGCCACAAACTTACCAATTTTGGAGGTTAAAAATCCAAAATGGGTCTTACTAGGCTAAAATCAATGTATTTGCAGATTGGTGTTTTGAAGAAGAGATTTTTTTTTCTTTTCTTTTCTTTTCTTTTTTTTTTTAAGATTTTTATTTATTTATTTGACAGATCACAAGTAGGCAGAGAGGCAGGCAGAGAGAGAGGAGGAAGCAGGCTCCCTGCTGAGCAGAGAGCCCGATGTGGGGCTCGATCCCAGGATCCTGGGATCATGACCTGAGCCGAAGGCAGAGGTTTTAACCCACTGAGCCACCCAGGTGCCCTGAAGAAGAGATTTCTTTACATCGTCTCTTATTCAATCCTCTCACCTCCCTCTTATAAGGACACATGTGATGACACTGGGTCCCCCTGAAAAGTCTGGAATACTCCCCATATCTGAAAATCCTTGACTTAATCACATCTACAAAACCTTTCTTCCAGGAAAGGTTCCAGACGTTAGGGTGCAAGACTTTTGGAGGATGGGGGGGGTGGTCATTCCATCTACCACAGGGGTATAGAAGCTTTCCCCAGGAGGTGGGAGCTCACTCGGCCTGTTAGATGCTGTGGCATCACTGTCTTCCATGTCACCCTATCTCTATATAGGACAAGCACCCTAAAGTCTACCTGCTTCTTACCTCGCCTAGTGACTTTCTCCACACAAGCCTACACCTGAACTCTAGCACCCGTTGTAGCCCTTGCTAGAAGTATCGAAAGCTCTTCTTGATTGAAATTTTCTTTCCCCACCTGACTCTGAATTTCTGATTATTCTTCTTCACTTGGCCACAGTCATTTGTTTATATCTAAGACATTAAAATATAAACATTAAGTAGCATGATTCTCGTCTGTCTTCAACTTTTTCTTGACTGATAGCATATCTGTCTCTGTATCTGTTTCCGAAGGTGACAGCTAGTTCTCAGATTTGGTTTTACATTCTGAAATTGAAGATTGTTCATATGTTCCTGAGTTCGAGAAGCCAGCCCGAGGTCCTGAGTTACAGGGTACCCTGGATGGTTTCTGCTCTGCATTTATCCTATTGTACTGTTTCTGAACAACCTGAGACTGGTCCCCCTACTGCCAGAGCTATCTGCAAATACGCAGTCTGACAAGTATTTATGCTACAGAAAGGTCTATAGATAACTTGAAAGTTATGTTTCCTATGTTTACTTGCTAAGTTTAATGGGCTCATTAATATAAGCCTAGCTAATAGCTTACTTTCAGTTTTGAATTTGGTGACTATGCTTTATTATAAAATTTTATAGTTCTAGTTAAGAAAAATGTAAACAACATTATAAATGCTGTGGATGACCATCTGCTTAATCTTAATTACTCGCAAACTTAATGGGAGATAGTATATGCCAAATATAAATATTAACGTGTGTGTTTGTGTGTGTGCACCTGAGTGAAATTTATACCTTTTCAGCTCCAGAGTAGATAAAGTAATTGCTGACTAAACAGTAATCAAAAGATGTTTGGAAAGATGTGTCTGTTTCCCATAAGACACTGTAAGTCTTCTATAAAAAAATTTCCAATGTCATTGATTTTTTTGATTACCAAGAAAATAGCACACGATGTGCTTATGGCTATGTTTGTAAATAAAGTATTTTAAAATTTCTGTTGGAGACAGGACAGCAGTAAAATTTAATCTCTAGAAAGATATACATATCAAAACAAAGAATCATAAAGTACAACTAATTTGCTGGGGAAAAGTGCCCCAAAATACAATCAAATTTAATAAGATATTAAATGACCAATAGGAAGTTATCATTGTAATGTCCTACTGCTCTTGCTTTGTAATTTAAAATTTATTTCATGAAAAATTCAAAACAGAGATTGTATATAGTCAAAAGATTCCACCCATGGCAAGTGTCCAAGAAATTTCATCCGTGGCCAGCGTCAGTTAACAATGTAGCCTTTGGTCATCAAGATGGTGATGTAGGTCATTCCTGGCTTCCAACCACTGTGAAAATCACAGAACATTCAAGTAAAGCTGAAGCCCTCTCTTGGACCACCAGAATAAAAGAGTAAGAGGAATAGCAACTTTTTTTTTTACTGCATTTCACTTTCCACATGCCAAAACCACACCATGAGGGCCCTTTCTTGGGCCTATCATTTCTCCAGTAGGAAAAAGAGAACCCTGGGTAAGCATGTAGCTCCCCCAGCATTGTGGAGCACTTCCTGGGTGGCTCACTTAGGCCTCACCTCCCAGGGGTCCCTGGGTAAAATCTGTGGGGCTTCAATACTGGAGATCAGATGGGGAAGGAAAAAGAGGGGGGTCTTACAGCAAACAGATCTATAGATTCAATGCAATGCTACCAAAATTCCTAGGGCATTTTTCATAGAAATAGAAAAAACAATCCTAAAATTTGTATGTAGCCACAAAAGCCTATGAATAGCCTACACAACCCTAAGAATGAGTAACAACAATGCTGGAGGCATCACACTTGTTGATTCTATGCTATTTATTATTATTTTTTACACTTGTTGATTTTAAACTATACTGAAAATCTCTAATAAAACAGTACACTGCTGGTATAAAAATAGAAACAGAAAAACCATTCTATAAAATCAAGAACCCCAAATGATTCATCACATAGAGGGTCAACTATCATTTGATAAGGGAGCCAAGAATACTCAACGTGGGGGGGGGGGCAGTTTCTTCAATAAATGCTGCTGGGAAAATTTGATAAACCAAAGGCAGAAAAGTGAAATAGGATCCCCCACCTTCCACAACTAACAATAATGAACTCAAAATGGTTTAAAGACTTAAATATAAAACTTAAAAATGTAAAATTCCTGGAAAGAAAAAAAAGACAAAAAGTTCCCTGAAATTGGTCTTAGCAAGGATTTTTAGATATGACCCCCAAAGCAGAGATAATAAAAGCAAAAATCAGTGAGACTACATCAAGCTATTCATCCAAGAAACAACTAACCAAATGAAAGGCAACTTATGAGATGGGAGAAAATTTTGGCAAACAATATATCTGAAAAGGGATTAACATCCAAAATATGTAAAGAACCCAAACAACTCAATAATTTAAAAAAAAAATCTAATAAAACATAGAGGAACTGAAGAGAATTTTCCAAAGAAGACATAACAAAGATCAACAGGTACAATTAAAGATGCTTTACATCAGTAAACATCAGGAAATGCAAATCAATGCATTATATGCATCACCTCACACCTGTCAGATGGCCATTATCAAGAAGACAAAGGTATGGCAAGTGTTAAAGAGAATGTGGGGGACATAAACTGGGCCCCTATCATGGACAACAGTACAGCATTTCTCAAAATATTAAAAATTGAACTACCATATGATTCAGCCATCCTACTTTTAGGTATATATCCAAAGGCAATGAGCTCACTATCTGCACTCCCATGTTCGTACAGCATTATTTATAATAGCCAAGACATGAAAAAACTTACATGTCAAATGATGGATGAAAGAATAATGAAAAAGTGATACCTATGTGTACCTATGGCTGTGTGTATATGAAATATAAATCACATATTGCATAATATACATAATGAAATATTCAGCCATTAAAAATAATGTAATAATATGAATGGAACTTGAGCACATTTTGCTAAGTGATATAAGTCAGGTAGGACAAGAAAATACTGTATGTTACCACTTAAATGTAGGTCTAAAAAAACACAAACTCAGACAAGAGAGCAGAGTGGTGGTTACCACAGTTGGGGGAGGTGGGAAAAAATGGACAAAGGGGTGAAACAGGAACCCAAAATTCCAGTCACATGTCTGGGATGGGAAGTGTAGCACGGTGATCATAGTTAATGCTTTTCATATATTAGTAAGGTCCTAAGAGTGGAGCCGAGATGTCCTTCAACAGACAAATGGATAAAGAAGATGTGGTCCATATAAACAACGGAATATTACTCAGCCATCAGAAAGAATCAGTACCTACCATTTGCATCGACATGGATAGAACTGGAGGGGATTATGCTAAGTGAAATAAGTTAAGCAGAGAAATACAACTGTCATACAGTTTCACTCATATGTGGAACATAAGGAATAGCATGGAGGACCACAGGGGAAGGGAAGGAAATCTGAAGGGGAAGAAATCAGAGAGGGAGATGACCATGACAGACTATGGACTTCAGAAAACAAACTCAGGGTTACAGAGAGGCGGGGGGTGGGAGGATGGGGTAACAGGGTGAGGGGTTTCTTAAGGAGGGCACATGTGTTGATGAGCCTTGTGTGTTATATGCAACTAATGAATCGTTGAACACCACAATAAAAACAAATGATGTACTCTATGTTGGCTAATTGAACTTAACAGAAAAAATTCTCACCATTAAATAAAAAAAACTACATGAGTTGATGGCTGTGTTAGCTAAAAATAGATACATATGAGATGATACTGTAATTAATATACACACATAGAACATTATATATGACATATATATGTATGTATAGTCATTACGCAATGCACCTTAAATTTACATGTTATATGTCAATTATATCTCAATAGATACGGAAGAATGCAGCTTTTGATTAAAGATTAGCATTCTTAGGATGCAATTACAACACTCCTGAGCTAAAATAAAAGGAAAAGGAAAGCTATCAAATACATTTAGGCAAATAATTCCATACCACAGAATTCCTGTGATGTTAAAACTGTTATTAAATTAAAACCATAAATTTTATCCTATCAGACGAACTAGTCATTAGCAGTAAGAGACTTTTCCCTCTGATTTTAATGCATGTTCAAGTCACATATCTGTAAGAAAAGTACATTCCAGCCTTCCCGATCTCAAGATAAGCCAACCCCACCCCTTGCCTCAGCTCCTGCTTTTCTGTGACTTACGTGCTCTGAGATCATCGTGCAGGTGCCTCTTTTTCACCCTGTGTGTCTCATCTCAAATGCCCCCTCCCCAGAGGGCTGTCCTTTATACACTGCAGAAGCACCAGGCCTTCTGCTGCTGGTCCTTCCAAATTAGAGCACCCCCCATTAGCAGCTCGATGCCTTGATTTATTCTCTCCTCGGCTTTTAGTGTTCAGTCACTGGCATCTACTTCCCTCAAGAGAATGCAAGCCCAATGAGTGATAGAGTCTGCTCTGTTTGTTCACTCAACATTGTACAGTATACACACAGAGTTGACTATCAGTCATTACTATTGCATGGGGTGCCTGGGGGCCTTAGTCTGTAGAGCAACTGGCTCTTGATTTCAGCTCAGGTCATGATCTCAGGGTTCTGGGATCAAGCCCTATGTCTGGCTCCATGCTCAGTGGGGAGTCTGCTTGAGGATCCTCTCTCCCTCTCCCACTGCCCCTCACCCTGCTTGCACAGTCTCTCCCTCTCTCTAAAATAAAGAAATAAATAAGTCCTAAAAAATAATTATTGTAGTGTGAAGCAAAAGAATCATTCTATAGACCTCAGAAAGTTACTGAGGTTAAATTTTACCTTCTTGCAGATGCTTATTCTACAAAAGAAAAAAAAAAGGGGTATCCACAAATATATTTTGGTGACCTCTTTGACACTCAGATGAAGTGCAGCACTTGTCACTGTGACGATGATCGTACTGGCTAAGAGAGACATGCAGTGGATTTTGGAAAAGGTCAAGAGACTGTGAGAAAGATAACTTATTTAATCTATTTTTTTTTAAGATAACTTACTATAGATATTAAATTAAAGCATAAAAGCTATCTGACCCTCCAAAAATACTGCCTCATTTTATAAACTTTGGACAAATGGGCCTAAAGATAAGATGAAGAATAAACAGACTCATTCACTCAGTATTCTCATAATGATTCTCTATAAGCAACAAAGTAGAATTTGACTCAATGGTTAAAAGGATTGAAAGGCAATCAGAAAGGCTCTCCTCATTTGATACAATATTTTATTTCACACACCACAATTTTCCCTTCATATTTCTTGTCCCACAATATTCTTGATTCTTTTTTTTTTTTTAAGATTTGTTTATTTATTTATTTGACAGAGATCACAAGTAGGCAGAGAGGCAGGCAGAGAGAGAGAGGAGGAAGCAGGCTTCCTGCTGAGCACAGAGCCCAATGCGGGGCTTGATCCCAGGAGCCTGGGATCATGACCAGAGCCAAAGGCAGATGCTTTAACCCCGTGAGCCACCCAGGTGCCCCTATTCTGTGTGATTCTTAAGCAACATTTTATGCAGATAAAATTTCTCTTTTGCTCTTCCTTGTCATGTGGAGATAGTCGTGGAGGGAAGCTATGAAGTTGTGGAAGAATCCCAGTAACTTCAATAGGAGGGTGACAAAGCCAGTACTTTTAGTAAACAAGAGCATGGGACACTGGAAATTTAGGGAGTAAGGGTCCTTGGTTACCAGTTAGGTACTTTCAGTTTTACTTCTCATGTTCTTGTATTCTTTCTCCTGGCTTGTCCTCAAGCATCTTCTATATTTTTCAACTTCTCTCCAAGCCATGTTTCATTCTATTTCTCCAGCAGTAATTTTTAATTAATTCAGAAGTAGTGAAAATGTTCATATTTATGTATGTGCTCATATTGACATTAAGTTATTTGCTGATTTTTCAGAGCTAAGATAGCTCATTAAACTGTCAAAGTAGAAAAATAAAAATAAAAAATAAAAATAAACTGTCAAAGTATTCATTCTGTGCTGTCTCTTGTACTCCTCTGTATATTGCTATGAGATGACGCATTCTTATAAATTTTTCTTGAAATTCTTATGGGTCTCTCATATGGATCTATTATGTCTTCTTGGTTCTGTCACTTTGAACTCTTGTTTAAATATTAATTTCATTTAGTAGACTCCCTCCTTCATGGACCCACCAAACCCAAAGAGCAGGCATGTCTACCTAAATGCACAGGAGTGAAATGAAAATGAAATAATCATGATCCCTTACTGGTTATTTTAATTAAGGTAGAACATTTAAATTAATTGCAACATGTGCTGTTAAAGATCTGCCCAATCAAGATTCACATCAAACAAAGGTCTGATGGTTACATACTTATCTTAGTTCCTAAATGACTCCTCCATAGTCACGCTCATCTCTGTGTCTGACTGCTGCCTGTGGATCCCAAATTATTACAAATCTAGAGTCACTACAGCTAGTAAAAGACCATTTTTATTTCCACCAAAGGATGAGAGGAAATCAGAAACGAAGAAAACCACAGTCTGTAAAGGCCCAGAGACCGGCTAATGGTAAAGCTAATGTTAAAAACTCAGTGCCCTTATTCAGGACTGGAGTTTGCAGAAGATGCTCTCTGAAGCAGCAGTCACTAAGAAAATATTACAACCCATCTTTCTTGTCACTCAGCTAAAAGGAAGAGATATGAGGACTGTCTATAATTTTAACCTTTTATAACAGATGTTCAATGAACTCATGCAGAACTCTGGTTGACAGAAGAGAGATAAATGAAAGGCATCTCAACGTCCACTGATGCTGCCTGGTGTCAGATGAGAGAAAGAGGCAGAAAGGAGAAGGATGGGTGGAGGCTCAGGTCCAGCATTGTCCGGGGTCAGGTTCAGACAGAGGAGGAAGCAGCAGGCCTCTCAGGCCTTTTAGTAAAACAAAGACACACACAGAGGACTCTTAGCATCATGATGTGTGGAGAGTCGATCTGGATGAAACACAACTGAGAACAGAGAGGGGCAGGGTCAAATAGGACCTTTGCCTTTGCTCACTACTTCAAAATGGGTCAAATGTGCCCCGTCTTTTGGCTGAGGCTGTATTCCTCACATGAACTTCCTGCAGGAGAATGCCCCAGGAACATGGTCTAAGCACTCTTTCTATTTATATTTGCTCACCTTCTAATTGTTTTGGGGGGATTCTAATAACAAGACCTACAGAAACAAATGCAGTGCAGCATCTTAGATCTCGTCCCATCAGTTTGTAAAAATGACTTCAAGCAACCTCTCCCATGGCAATGAAAGCTTCATTCATTCAGTGAGAAACATAGCCCAAGACAATGTCTGTGCTTCTGTACTCTTGTCAGAAAGGATCAGATCCATGGTGTGTTGACCAACTCTAACGAAAATCTTTATTCTCAAGGCACCAAATATTTCCTGACACAGCCTGCATTAGGTTTCTACGGATGTTTAACAAATTACCACTAACTTAGTCACTTAAATGACACAAATCTATTATGTCAGAGTTTCTGTATATCAGAGGTCCAGTAGGGCTGAGTAGGTGCTCGGCTCAGTCTGCCAAAGTGGGAAGCAAGGCTGAATTCTTTCCAACAGGTTGTGAGAACATGAATCCACTTCTGGTCTCATCCAAGCTTCTGGAATCCACTGCCAGGCTTTTTCTGTGCAGAACCTTGACCTTCACACCAGCCAGTAAAGCATATTCAATGCTTCTTGCTTGGAGTGTCCCTGACTTAAGCCACCAGCCAGAGAAACTAGAAACAGAATGTGTGTGCTACATAACAGCACATTTACACATCATACCTGAGGCTCTCTTTTATTTTTGTGGGGCCCAGTGTCATCCTTGGAGATAAAGGCCGAGAGAATCTCCCACAGTTACAGTGATGACAGGAAACAAATTATTTCTTGCATGACCCTGGGCTCAGGGAGCACCAGAACATGCCATGAGAGGCTTGTCTGTTACCTTTGCACATAATCCTATCCCTACCTGGCTCCTGGGGCCTTGCTGTAGCATAAATTCATAGGTTATCTTTAATGAAAGGGTACAACCACTCATCTGTGATGGATATAAAGTCTATATTTCATTTTACACAAACACATGACAATAGTGGTTTTTACATGAACTGTGTTAAATAGTAATAAGGAAAGATGCCATTGTTACACTTTCTATACACCAAAAACAAAACAAAACAAAACAAAACAAAACATTAGTGTGAATCAGATTAGCAATCCAGCAAATTCAGTGTGCTGGATTGTCAGAGGCTGCCAGTTTAATCATCCTTTCTAACATTTTGTCAGAAAACAGCACTGGTTTCCCTAGTCTTTGACAGCTCAACTCTGCAGCTCCAACTGAAAAAGATCAGTACCTGAATATCCACCAGACATGAGGGCAGCACACACGGGAAAGGTTAACTAATCAATTAAAGCAACCAGTCAACAACTATGCGTTGCGGGCCTGTGTGTGCTCGCTGCAAGGGGGGTGACCATGCGCAACAAGACAGGGCTCTGGCCCTAAGTCATTTTTCATCTTTTCATAGAAACAGACAAGGAAACCATTGATTACAATTTTTGAAAACATCACTGAGGGCTCATCAGAGGCTGCTCTGGGAGCACATATGATGGACATCTATTGTTCTCTTAGGGAGATGGAGAGAGCCTTGAGCTGACAGTGGAAGGGTCATTCTGCAGGAGCCCTGGGACTTTAACACTTCTAGTTAATTTGGGTGAAGAAATCAAAGGCATGCCTATCAAATTTCTGCATAATTCAAAACTGGGAATGATTGGTTACTTCTCTAAGGAAGAAGTATAACTGAAAACAATTACTTCACTCAGATGAAATAAATGCCAAATTTAAAAAAAAAAGACAAAATAGGAAAAATGAATTATAATCATATTAAAGAACAATAAAATAATTCATAGTCAATTGTGAAGATTTGGTTTGATGAATGAGATAAAGATGAAGAGAAGTTTGTGTTGACTGAAGTAATCATATATCTTACCACTTCAGACAGTTTCTATACATTTACATAGTGGTAACTGCTGGAAACAGTACTGGGCCTAAATCTATCAGTCAATGGTCTGAATTGGTAACACAGTTTAGAAGGTAAGTCACTGTATTATAATAGAAGAAGTTACAGTTTAAGTTCTAAGAAAAGAGAACAGACTTGCTAAAATATATCTATATAAGAAAAAATGGGTTTATGTAATGCACAGGACAAAATACGTTTCAGTATATGAGGAACTGAGAAAACAGTCCAAATTCAGAGGACAATGCTACCAGAAAAATGAAATGAACTGACATCACAGCCAATGGCCTGATCAAACAAAATCCATGTTCCAGTGCCAAGTAAAGCTGTTCCAAGAAAACCCACACGAGAGACCCTCTCCTCAGGCTAAAGATATGATTACTAGAAAACATACAGAAAATTAAATAGAGACTATTTCTCAGCATCTCCTGCTCAGCAAAAGGCCTGGGAGGAGTTTCAGAGTGGTCTGTGCAGCAGCAAAGAAGAAAGGAACACAGTATGCCATGCGCCTAACAGAGGGACCACAGAGCCAGCAGTAAGCGAGCATTTCCTGAAGTTCAAGGATGTTCTACTTTTAAAGTCAAGGTCAATAACCAGGCTTCATGCTAGATGTTCCACTGGATGGAATCGCTATGTGGAACCCCTGCCTCAGTAACCAGGGAAGCTCAAGGTCTTGGCTGTTTCCCTCCCGTTTGCTGAGACAAAAGATGGAGCTGACTGAGAAGAAATAGAGGGGTCATGAAAAGAATCTGGGGCTGAGAAGGTACCTAACATAGCCTAAATAAATAAAGAGCATTGGGAGGTACGCCATGGGCTTCTTTAAATGCATAAATGCCCTCTTTGATGGTGTAATGTGTGTCCCTTACATTTACATTTATTTTTGTGTCTCCAGAAGGCAGAACAAAACCAATGGGTGAATTTTTATTAAGTGATATTTTAGATAAATACTGGGTTAATTTTGAATACTTTAGTTTTCCAGTAAGACTGTGACTGCTTTGACCTATTCAGTTTTCCCCATTGCTGAAGTAACAAATCAGAAATAGAATTGTGCTTTGTCAGGATGCAGTGCAGGGAATTTCTCCTTTGGATAGACGCTTATATGAATGTATGTTAAAAACCCCTTCTGACTCCAAATAATGTTATTCTAAGTGTGTTTTCCTCATAATGAAGAAAAATTAATTACAGAAGCTAATGAATAAGTAATTATATATCAAACAATGTGGGTGGAAAGGCAAATCACCAGTTCTGTAAATAAAGCCTGTAATAAAATCTACTTGCTTTGTATGAATATGTTGCCAAGGGGCCTGGGTTCATTATTTGGCATAAAGAAACATTCCCTTCCCTCTGTTTAAATACTTCTCAGTAGAGAATTATTAGGCAGAGAAATGGAGGAATGTTTAATACCACAGTAACCAAGAGTAACTAGAAAAATAAAGGGTGCACTAAATTAATCAAATTACCAATGCACTCATCTGAGGAAAAACCGAGCACAGAGAGCAGAAGTGTTTATGTCAATAATGGCATTTAATGCATTATTCCAAAGGTTCTTTCCACTTAAATGAACAAAAACAATCACTTATATCTCATGGAAAGATTTAGCATTCTATTAATAATATATTTAATTTTTATTAAAGCTGTCTGCTGGTAAAAACCATTCAAGTAAACTTTGGATCCTGAGAAGAAGAGGGAGTAAAGAGAAAATACAGAATTAATTTGAGGCCTTTTTTTTTTTTTTTTTTTTAAGATCTAACCAGATTTTCAAACAGACACATTATAAAATTATAAATTATGAATTTATTTAAATAAAAATTTAAATCATAGGCTAAAACCACCATACAGTGGTCTAAATTAACCATTAAAGTCATTCAAATTTTGGTTTAATAATTGTATTTAAACTATGCTTTATTTTAGCTTTTAATTAAAAATTAATACATAGTTCAAATATATATATATCAAAATATATATCTACATGTCAATATAGGACATATGAACAGAGATATACATAAGTACATTCTCATCTGTACACACAAATATTATTATTTTCTGAATCTTCTGAAATTTTAAAGTGAATTCCCTACTTGTTTCTCTTTTCCTTTTCAGTATTGTATGCCTAAGTTTAATGCTCTTTATTTTTCTCTAATTTTTAAAATGAATTTTAGTTTTATTTCCGTTTGCTTTTTAAATGTATTGATATTTTGTTTTTTTAAAGATTTATTTGAAAGAGAGTGCGTAGAAAAGCAGAGAGAGAGGAAGAGAGGGAATCTCAAGGAGACTTCCTGCTGAGTGCAGAGCCCCACATGGGGCTCAATCTCAGGACCCTAAGATCATGACCTGAGCTGAAATCAAGAGTTGGATGCTTCAACGACTGAGCCACTGAGGTGCCCCTGTCTTGATATTTTAATTTAGCTTCCTATCTGATCAAATTTTGAGGGTATATTCATCAACAATCAATAGAAATTGCAGTTTTTACTGTTCAACTTGAACCACTGAATCAGCCCTTACTAATTATGTCAAATCATGGATATATTTATAAATGTTATATCTTCATTGTGAATTATAGACAACATGCATATGATATGTCTTTTGAAATATTACTTAATGCCTTAAAAAGAGGTTTTAAGTAGCTGGCTTGATAGACAAATGGAATGGCCTTTTTTTTTTTAATTTTTTTATTTTTTATAAACATATATTTTTAGGGACGCCTGGGTGGCTCAGTTGGTAAAGCAGCTGCCTTCGGCTCAGGTCATGATCCCAGGGTCCTGGGATCGAGTCCCACATCAGGCTCCTTGCTCGGCAGAGAGCCTGCTTCTCCCTCTGCCTCTGCCTGCCTCACTGTCTGCCTGTGCTCGCTTGCTCTCTCTCCCTCTGTCTCTGACAAATAAATAAAATCTTTAAAAAAAAAAACAACATATATTTTTAGTCCCCAGGGGTACAGGTCTGTGAATCACCAGGTTTACACACTTCACAGCACTCACCAAAGCACATACCCTCCCCAATGTCCATAACCCCATCCCCCTTCTAACAACCCCCCTCCCCCCAGCAACCCTCAGTTTGATTTGTGAGATTAAGAGTCACTTATGGTTTGTCTCCCTCCCAATCCCATCTTGTTTCATTGATTCTTCTCCTACCCACTTAAGCCCCCATGTTGCATCACCACTTCCTCATATCAGGGAGATCATATGATAGTTGTCTTTCTCTGCTTGACTTATTTTGCTAAGCATGATACGCACTAGTTCCATCCATGTTGTCGCAAATGGCAAGATTTCATTTCTTTTGATGGCTGCATAGTATTCCATTGTGTATATATACCAC
>NC_081560.1:120904547-121005028 GCF_022355385.1 Mustela nigripes | reverse complement strand
GTGGTATATATACACAATGGAATACTATGCAGCCATCAAAAGAAATGCCATTTGCGACAACATGGATGGAATTAGTGCGTATCATGCTTAGCGAAATAAGTCAAGCAGAGAAAGACAACTATCATATGATCTCCCTGATATGAGGAAGTGGTGATGCAACATGGGGGCTTAAGTGGGTAGGAGAAGAATCAATGAAACAAGATGGGATTGGGAGGGAGACAAACCATAAGTGACTCTTAATCTCACAAAACAAACTGATGGTTGCTGGGGGGAGGGGGTTTGGGAGAAGGGGGTGGGATTATGGACATTGGGGAGGGTATGTGCTTTGGTGAGTGCTGTGAAGTGTGTAAACCTGGTGATTCACAGACCTGTACCCCTGGGGATAAAAATATATGTTTATAAAAAATAAAAAATTAAAAAAAAAAAAGAAGATACAACAGTGATTCTACTGAACTGAAAGTGAAAGCTGACACCTGGCCATTTTGGGTTCCTCCTACCTCTGAATCAACAGGCAAAGAAGGGACTTGCAGTGATGGCTGGGATGAGTGATCCTGACTACCAAGCAGACATGGGACTACTCTTTCATAATGCATGTAAGAAAGAGTATGTCCAGAATGTGGGAGATCCTCTTTAAAGTGTTTCTTATTAGCATGCTATTCAGTCATTAAGATCAGTGGAGAACTATAACCTAATCTGAGAAAGACTAGTCATGGCCCAGACCCTTCAGAATGAAGCTATGGGTAACCTACTAAGTAAAGAACCAGACTGGCTGAGATAATTGCTAAAGAGAAAAGGAATACAGAGTAAGTAGTGAATGAAGATAGGTTCAAAATGTCAGCTATGACCATATGACCAGTTACAGAAACTATGAGGGATGTATGTCAGGAATATATCTTTCTTATTTTGTTATGAATATATCTGTGTGTTTCTATAGACTGAATGTATCTCCCCTAAATTCTTATGATGAAATTTAATCCTCAGTGTGATGGTACTTGGTAGTGGAGCCTCTGGGAGGTCATTAGATCATGAGGGGAAGAACCCTTGTAAGTGACAACAATGTCCTTATAAAAGAGACCTCAAAGACCTCTATTGCCTTTCCAGGAATGTGAAGACACAGTGAAAAGATGGCCATCTATGAACCAGGAAGAAAGGTTTCACCAGACACTAAACCTGTTGGTGCCTTGGCCTTGGACACCCAGCTTCCAGAACTGTGAGACCGTTGTTTATAAGTTACTCAGTATAAACTGTAGTTTATAAGTCACTCAGTCCACTCTTATTAGCAAGCCTGAATGGACCCAGACATGTGTGAATAAATTTGTATCTTTAATTTCTTTCTTTTCTTATTATTGCATAATGTAACATAAAATGTATTGACTTTATATCACAGTGTTTAAGTATTTTAGTTTTATATTCTAGTATTTAAGTCATGGGACATCAAAGAGAAGAGTAAACATCACTCACGGACTTTATCTCCTCTGGAGAAGGGGTTGGGGTATTCTTGTTTGGAGGCATAACAGTTGTATCATCCTAGGCAGGATTATGACCTTGTTATTACCTTTATTTGGAGATTAAATATGGTTTTAGGAAATGTGTCTGGGTGCCTCTTTGACAAGGGTTGGACTTGCGAGGGCTAATTTCATGTGCCAGTTTGACTGGGTCACAGGGTGGCCAGATACATGACTAAACACTATTTCTGGGTATCTGTGAGGATGTTTGTGGATGAGATCAACATTAAATCAGTAGAATGCAGAAAGCAGATTGCCCTCCCCAGTGTGTGGGGGAATCATCCAATCTGTTGAGAGCCTGAATAAAACAAAAGGCAGAAGAACAGAGAATTTGTTCTTTCTCAGTCTTGAACTGACACATGGGTCTCCTCCTGCCCTGTACACTGAGACTTAACCATCCGTTCCCCTGGGTCTCAGGTCTTCAGACACCAAATGTGCGGAGTCACCGGTCCTTCCCTGGCCTATAGACAGCCACTCACAGGACTTCTCAGTGCCAGACATGCTAGAGTCAAGTCATCAGAATAAATCACATGTCTGGGGCACCTGGGTGGCTCAGTGGGTTAAAGCCTCTGCCTTCGGCTCTGGTCACGATCCCAGGGTCCTGGGATGGAGCCCCGCGTCGGGCTCTCTGCTTGGCAGGGAGCCTGCTTCCTTCTCTCTTTCTGCCTGCCTCTCTGCCTACTTGTGACCTCTCTCTCTCTGTGTCAAATAAATAAAGAATATCTTAAAAAAAAAAAAATCACGTGTCTCCTCTCTCTCTCTCTCTCTCTGGAGAATCATGACTAAAATGACATGTTTATTTGCTTTACAGTATTTAATGAGATTATAAAAACATCATCGCTATATAACAAGAGGAAAAGAATTATGGGATGGGATGGCTATTATTACTATCATTACTATCATTATAGTAACATTACACGTTCTATTAGTGGCTACAGAAAACAAACAAAAATCTTGAAGGCATGACTCTGGTTTCCAGGACTCTACTTTTTTTTTTTTTTTTTTTTGATAAAAGACAAAAACATGACTAAGAAAATTTGAGAAATAACTAGCAAATAGGTGGCCCAATGCCTGAATTATTGTGACTCAATAAAATATTTGTTAATTAAGATTGATGAATGAATGGGAGAATTTATCTGCAAGTAAATGTGTAATATTTGGTGATAAATACATAATGAAAAGCCGTATACTAACAGCTGTAGCTGATCTCCAAGGAGGGGCACACCTTTTGCTTTTAGGATATACCTGAATAAAAGTCACTGACTCTCACCTTGTACCCTAAGGGATGTACCCCATGGTAGTATTTAACTGATCAAAGATGGTCACTTCCATGTGCGAAGAGAGCACTCATAAGGACTCTGGAGAAGCAGTCAGAAACCGGACACCCATGTCACCCAGCCTGTGTCTGACCTCCATCTTTCACCTCAATCTGCTCTACAAGACGGTGCATCAACTTCAATGAGAATCCTCTCCAGCTTCCCAGATCGGTCACACTACTATTTGCAATTTATGATCATACTGGCATGAGTCAAACTACACAAAATTAAGGTCACCAAAGGAAACAAAAACTCACAAATCTGATCACAAGCTAGATTAAATATTAGGAAAAGTATTACGTTAAGTGCCCAGACTCATGTTTCATTTCAACCCTTCTGAATTTGTGGGGCATTCATAGAAGTACTTACAAAGTCATCAACCTGCCAGGAAAAAATGAGAACTGGATCCTAGAAACGGCTTCCAACTGAGCGCTGCTATTAGGCACTTAGGCAATGTGGAAAAAAGGCAGGAAAGGACAGGACTGACTATATTTACAGTTCTGCCAAAGAACTAATTGTGCTCAACCGTCTGTTTAATTGACACGAAAATGCCTCATGGAGGTGGAATAAGTAATGTCTGTATACAATTCATTAGTAGAAGTGTTTTAGAAACCACTGATTTGTACAGAAATGAAGCCGAAGAGCAGGGATAAGAGCACTGGTAACCGAGTTTCTCTCACTCTCAGGCTTCCCAGAACATTCACGGCCCTCAAACACTTGGCCATATTCTTGAAAAGGGAAGAGATACAGTGATGGGTTTATTTGCCTGCTTTAGGAAAATAACTACGTGGTGACTCTGCATTTTTGTTAGTCTTTCTTTTCCCCTGAGAATCAAATGAAACTATTCTGCCAATTTATATAATGAAATATATCCACACTTAGAAATTTTTCCTAACTAAATAAGGTATTTGTTCTCTTGGAGCATGCGGATTAAAAATCAGGCCTTCCCATTTCAGTCACACTTTTAAAAATGTAGCACAAATTCTCCATCTTTGTTAAGAACTAGAATCAGGAAAAGAGCTTTGTGTGGAAATGAAAAATTCTTTCTGAAGCTTTCACTGGAGATCATCTACTATAAAAGACAATGTGTTACCTTTTCCCTCTGCATTTATGCCTCCTTAAAGGTACAAACTAGAATCTTAGAACAGAAGGGATTACTTCTGCTTTGAAAAATATTTATCCTCTACCACTCTCCTTCCAGGATAATATCTATAGAAAGCAAAAGAAGCCAATTTATTCTAACAGGAGAAGGGAAATAATGGCAGAATGGAATTACCTTGATAAAAATGAACCTTTCCTCCATGTTTTTCCTTTTGACAAATATCACCATGTTAGCTCTGACCCCGTTCCTCATCTGTCAATGGAATATGGTTTTCTGCCTTATCTGAGAGAGGCTCCCTGAGGATCGTTCATAAGGCATATCCACTGCCAGACAAATCAGCCTTTGAGACGAATGCTGGTAGATTTGAAGCTTTGCACCAACATCATCAACGTAACCCCCTCTTGTTTTAGAAGGCTCCAGCCACCCTTGTTTTCTGGCAGGGCTATGGCATTCCTGGACAGCCAGTAACAGGATTCAGCCTCACATGCACCTCCAGAAAGACTGATGTCTGGGGCTGTACCCACGTGCATGTGAAATTTTTTTACTCAGCATGTATTTTCTTAATTATCTTCAGAAAATACTTCACCAACCCAACTGTTGGTTAGGAGCCTCAAATGTGTTAAAATTACCTTTTGTCACAGAGCTTATTTTCATTGCATTTAGTGGCAAATTTCAGCACAGATCAAAAGCTGTATTTTTCAATCTTGCAAAAGCCCATGGGGAACAGAGAAGACGTTACATCCTCTTCTCCAGCAAAACAATTCATATCCCAGAATGTTCAGTTTTCCATATGCACACACACCACAATTCCTGATAAAAGGGGACTTTTCATCTTGTCCATCTATATTTGCTGGAGTACCAATCCAAGAATAAGAGCTGACAGATCACCACCCCCCCATCTACCAAAACCACAAATTCAAAAGAAATAATTTGCAAGGAGGTAGCCCCAAACACTCTAAGAATCCTACTCTTTAGCCTATGTCAGTCTTTGTATGGTAAGAATAAACTTAACTGGAGGAAGTTTTTTTTGTTTTGTTTTGCTGTTTTTTTTTTTTTAAATAAAAGCACTATCTGCTTCATAGTGAGTATGTGCATGTCCATACCCTTCCAGTGTATAATTGGGTATGCGTGTGTGTGTGTGTGGGGGGGTCTCTCTCACCACCTACAAACTCACTTGAATGATGAACTTGCTTTAAAGGTGGGATACTGACATCTCAACCCTGGCTGGGTAAGAGTAGAGACATAAAATTCACTGGCTGGGCCAACTTCATGCACTAGAAATTCTGAGCAGAAGTTCTACAGAGTGCTAAGTATTTGAGAGTTAGGTATAAAAAAGGATGTGTACAGTTCCAAAGGGGCAAAATTCACAGCACAGGATCCTACCGAAGAAGCTTGTCTGGTGGACTGCAGTCCCTCTAGTATCAAGAAGCTAAGATGCTCTGGGATTTCATTTGGAAGCTGTAATTGTCAGTCTGCATTATAGACTTATGTAGTGCAGAATTATCTAGAGATAAATTAAGCTTAGCTAATTTAAATCATGCAAATAAAAAAGGAAAAATTCAATAATATACCTTAATGTTTCCAGTGACCAAACACTTGGAAATATTGACTGGAATCATCCCATTCACCTTAGCTATTTTCATTGTGCATATACTACAAGAATATAAACTGCTTTAGGAAAAATGTGTTCAAACATCATGATGCTTAACACAATATTTCTAATCCTATAGATTCTAAATTCTTACTGACTTGGTATATTATAATAATACACTACACATTATAGGAAGCATTTTCTATGTCAGACATTTTCACAGTTGGCATAAAATACATAATTTACAAGGCATGGGAATGATTTGGCTGACCTTGCATAATAGTTTACATGTATGTGATTGCATGTATTAGCATTTTATAATCCATCAGTCATGAAGGGTGACACTTGCCTTGCATCCTGATATACATGGAAGATTTGGGGATATCATATTTTTTAGCTTTGATAATCAGATATGAGTCTCCATCTGAAAGGAGTGCAATGCTTTTTATTCATGGAATTATCAACTTGATGATGTAAAATGAACTATCATATGCAAAGAAGTGTCTGGCACAGAATATGTTATCATTAGGAGGAGAAAGAAAGACCACAGTGCACTGTATATAAAGCTCAGCGGTAAGGTTAGGAAAGCCTCAGTTTTATTTTGACCAGTATTCAGAGATAGAGACAAATTCATAAAACACAGGCAATTCTCTTAAAGACCTAAATGTGAGACCTGGAACCATAAAATTCCTAAAGAAAACACAGGGAGCAATCTCTTAGATATTACTTTTAGTGATATTTGCTGGACACGTCTCCCCAGGCCAGGGAAATGAAAGCAAAAATAAACAAATAGAACCACATCAAATTAAAAAGCTTCTGTATAGTGCAGGAAACCATCAACAAAATAAAAAGGCATCTACTAAATGGGAGAAGATATATGTAAATGATATATCTGATAAAGAGTGAATATCTAAAGTATATAAGTAGCTTGTACAGCTTAACACAAAATAATAATAACCCAATTAAAAATTAGTAGAGGACCTGAATAGATATTTTTCCAAAGAAGACATCCAGAGAGCCAAAAGCCACATGAAGCAATGCTCCACATCACACATCATCAGGGAAATGCAAATCAAAACTACATTGAGGTATCACCTCACCCCTGTCAGAATGGCTAAAATCAAAAACACAAGAAATAACAAGTGTTGGTGAGGATGTGGAGAGAAGAGAACATTCCCACTGTTGGTGGGAATGTTAAGTTAGTGTGGCCACTGTGTAAAATATGTCCAATATGGAGGCTTCTCAAAAAATTAAAAATGGAACTACCATATAATCCAGCAATCCCACTTCTGGGTATTAACCAGAAGGAAACAAAAACACTAAATTGAAAAGATTTGCTCACATCTATGTTTATTGTGGCATTATTTATATTAGCCAGGAGGCAGAAGCAACCTAAGTGTCTGCTGATGAATAATAAAGATGTTCTCTGTGTATGTGTGTGTGTGTGTGTGTGTGTGTGTGTAAAATGGAATAAAACTTAGCCATAAAAATAGAAGGAAATCTTGCCATTTGTGATAATACAGATAAACCTAGAAAGTATTTTGCTAAGTGAAATAAGTCCTTCAGAGAAAAACAAATGCTGTGTGATTTAACTTATATATGGAATCTAAAACAAAACAAAACAAAACAAAACAAAAAACCCCAAACAAAGAACAACAAATAAGAAACAAGCTATAGAGACCAAATTAGTGGATGTCAGAGAGGAGGGGGTGGAAAGATGGGCAAATTAGGCAGAGTCAATTAAGAGGTACACACTTCTAGGGGCGCCTGGGTGGCTCAGTGGGTTAAATCCTCTGCCTTTGGCTCCGGTCATGATCCCAGGGTCCTGGGATCGAGCCCGCCTTGGGCTCTCTGCTCAGCAGGGAGCCTGCTTTCCTTCCTCTCTCTCTGCCTGCCTCTCTGCCTACTTGTGATCTCTGTCTGTCAAATAAATAAATAAAAATCTTTAATAAAAAAAAAAGGTACACACTTCTAGTTGTTAAAGAAATAAGTCGGGGATGAAAAATACAACAGAGGGAATATAGTAAAAAATATTACAAAAACTGTGTGTGGTGACAGGTGGTAACTAGATGTATGATAGCGAGCATATTTTAGTGTATATGTGTTAAAGCACTACGTTGCACACCTGAAACTAATATCATATTACATGTCAATTACCCTTCAGCTAAAAATATATTTTTAATTAATTTATTTTAGAGAGAGAGAGAGTGCAAAAGCAGTGGGGAGGGGGGCACAGAGAGAGAATCTCCAGCAGACTCCCTGCTGAGTGCAGAGCCCCACACAGGGCTCAATCCCAGGACCCTGAGATCATAACCTGAGTCTAAATCAAGAGTCAGATGCTTTACCAACTGTGCCACCCAGATGTCCCTCAACTGAAAATATTTTTTTAAAATACAGGCAATTGTCTTTATCCATTCTATATATGCACTGTAAACACTGAATTAATGAATAAGGAACCACTGTTCTTAGGGGAAATATAGAGTTCTTTTCTGCACGTGTTTGGTGTTGATCTACTATCAACACATATCCTTGTTTTATACATATATGTGTGTGTGTGTGTGTGTGTGTGTGTCTATAAAGGTACCTTTTATAATATATATTGTTGATTCAATTTTCATTATTTATTTATTTATTGAGAAAGAGAGAGCTCATGAGTGGGGGTGGGGGCAGAGGGAGAGAGAGAATCCTAAGCAGGCTCCACGCTCAGCTCAGTGCAAAGCCTGATGCAGGGCTTCATCCTACAACCCTGAGATCATGACCTGACCTGAGAGCAAGAGTCAGACACTTAACCAACTGGGCATCCCAGGCGCCCCTGTACTGTTGATTCATTAACACTGAACTCATGGCCAATGGCACCGTAACTCATGCCTGAACAATCTCTATGTAACACACGCAATTCCTCCGTGAGGCACACCATAGCCTTCCTGCACTCAGGAACGCTGGACAGTGCGGTAGTACTTGCCGCAGGAGACATTCTAAATATCAAAATCACCAACAAAAAGCACAAAAATATGAAAAATGTTGCACCAAACAGTAGAAAGAACTCTTGTTTCTGGGATGAGAGCTGAAATAGGGAGGCAGAGTAGTGCCGTGTCCATCCTTAGCTGGGAGCGCATATGTGAAGCTCCTGAAACTTTCTGCCGTCCTCTTGAGTGTGTGTGTAACTCACTGCAAAAGTGCCATGATTATTGATTTGGGAACTACACATAAATTCAGCAAGCAGACAGACTAGCAAATGTGAAATCTGTGAAAAAGGAGGATCAAACCCATTTACAAAAAATGCAAATTCTCTGCTTGGTAGAAAAACCTAAAACCACTCTACATTTTACTTCATGCTAGAATGTGCAGTGCAGATAAAGCTTACAAATGTCCTAGAAAAAGATCTTTATTGGACATGGAAAGAGTTTGGATGATTTCGGGATGCAGTAATGCCATGGATTTCAGAAACTGAGACTGAAATTACACTCTGACAAAACCAACTCTTTCTTTCCTTCCTTCCTTCCTTTCTTTCTTTTTAAATATTTTTGTTTATTTGTCAGAGAGCATGAGCACAAATGGGGAGGAGAGGCAGAGAGAGAAGCAGACTCCCCACTGAGCAGGGATCTCCACATGGGACTCAATCCTAGGACCTGAGGATCATGACCTGAGTTGAAGGCAGACGCCTCACCCACTGAGCCACCCAGGTGCCTCCCCAAACTTAGAGTTTCCTAAACAACTGTGCCAATTAAAAAAAATGCAAGAAAAAATTTGTCTGAAACTGGGTCTACTTCATAAATCTACAAGAGGCTATGGGCTATAAGGCAATTACCTCATGCTATCCATTAATATTGTACTTCCTTCAGGAGCAAGTGTGAGATAATTTTTTATGTCTATGATTTACTCATTCAGTTACAAATGCACTAAGTCAGAAAGTGGAAACTGAATAAAGTCCTATCTGACCACCTTGCCTCCACATGCTTACCATATGATGGGCTTATTAAAGCTGCAAGGGACCCAAAGGTTGTTTCTGGTTTTGTGTGTGCTAATTTATTCATTTTTTGTTAAAACATGACAGCTGATCTACTTCACAGATTACCTGAATTTGACTCTTAACCAGACAAAAATATATAAATGATGCCTCCATGTGCCAGACTGGCCTACCAATAGCTGTACTTAAATAAATTTCCTACAGGGAATAAAAAGAAGAAAATTAAAGTCATTATCTTCTCTCCATTACTTTCAATGAACATTTCTTTGACTATACATGTAATTCCAAAAGGCCTTTGAACACAGTTACCCACAATAAAGTGCACGGATGACCATTCAGAAGGATAGCTGAATCTGCAACTTGAAAATTATTTTATGATTCCACCACCTGTCCAACTGTTAGCGGAACTAAATGGACCTTAATAAGCAGCTAGGAAAATTCAACGACAGGAACTTCATGCTGCTGTGTGACCTGTGTTACAACCCCTATGAGAATGAGCCAACTAAGCCACAGATTGCAATTTGGCCAAATATTTATTCCATGTCTATACAGTGACAGACACTGAAAGGGGTTCAAAGCCAAGGAAGCCCTGTGTTGGTGGGAATGCACCGTCCAGGCGTGGAGATGAGGGACAGCTACATAACACTGGAATGCAGGGCAACCCAAGAGGACTGACACCAAAGAAGTACATACCAACTGTCGTAGCAACTTGGGCAGGAAGGGGCCTGCCATTGTAGGGATCAAGAAATGTCGCAAAGGTATGACCAGTGGACCTGGAGGAGCTGGGAGATCTTTTTAGCAGCAAAGCTGGGGGAGGGAAGACATGGCCTTTGGTGTGGAAGTATGTGACATGGGGATGGTTAGGGAGGGCATGCAACCTACAGACAGGTTTTATGGTGTGTATTTGTGCACACACGCACAGACGTGCATATGTGAGCATAGGGCATGTGTCAAGATCTGTTAAAGATTTACAATGCCAGAATGAAAAATCCATACTTAACAAATAAAGTCTTTTCATGGATTAGAGCTATTTCTTAAAATTATTTATCATGGTGTGGAGGGGGGCACCTGGGTGGCTCAGTTGGTTAAGCGTAAGACTTCAGCTCAAGTCATGATCTCAGGGTCCTAGGTTGCAGCCCATATCAGGCTGCTTGCTCAGCGGGGAGCCTGCTTCTCCCTCCACCTCTGCCATTCCCCTTGCTTATACACTTGCTCTCTCTCACAAATAAATAAATAAAATCTTAAAAAAAAATTTTTAAAGTATTTCTCACAGATCAGGGTATAGGCAAGTTTAGAGGAGAAAGATATGAAGGAGTGAGCAGCCAGTTTAAGTGTCTCAGTGGATACTACATGCTTCAGATATATCAGTCATCGGATGTCCCTAACAAGCCTTTAACGAGCTTGCAACAATTACTCCCACTTTATAAATGCTTATAGACTTTAAGTAAAGTGCTCAAAGTCACAGAGCTGGTCAATGGTAAGCTAAAACACAAACTAGTCTGTTTGGTGGAAGGGCGTGCGAAGCCAGTGCGGGTTGAAGGACTGATTAAATGAACAAATAAGGGAATATTTTGTGAGGGACTTGAATTCCCAGGAAGTTCAATCCCCACCTCTAAGTCAATCTGTAATGGATTAATCTTGAGAATGCTTTCCCTTCTTCTTTTCCGATGTACAAACTGCAGGTGAGGTTACCAAGAAAATAAGTGACTTCACAGGATCTGAGCCGTGTTTTGCAGACTTAATTAAAGATTTCACACTACATTTTTTTTTTTTCTGCAAACACTCTTATTATCTATTTTGTCTTTATCTTTACCTGTGAGTGATTTCTAGGACACTCTTTGGTGTCTCATACAGTAAGAGCTCTAGACAAGCACTCCAAGGGACAGTGTGTGGACTCCTGTATCAGACTTCACGTTCTTTGCAAGCTGCACTCTGAGGCAGCATCTAGCTTATTCACTAAGAGAGCCAGTGCTGGGCTCGCCTGTCCGGTTTCAGTAACTGGACGACACTAGGGAGTCGCTTACCCTGTGTGGACCATCTGCGGAATGGGGGGAATAACATACTACCCTGCTACTGCACGTGAGTATTAGATAACTTAATGCAGACCACCTAATACTGTGGCAGGCTCTTGGCAAAGGCTCTATAAATAATGGCTAACTGCCACTATCTTTCTAAGATTTAAGGTACCTGGATTATCCTGGGGCTTATAATTTAATAATAATGATAATCAACAACATTTAAATTCCAGGGTGGAAAGGTCAGGCTGGGGCATGTTTGCAAAGGGGCTGCTTGAGTTCTTACTTCTTGTATCATGTGTATAGCCAGTGCCTGAGGGAGAGACAGGTTGATCCAAAAACTAATTCCCCCAAAGGAACCCACATCAGGTACATGAGATACATTTTATGGCTTCCTATCAACACTAAATCATCTGTTCCTCATAGACACAGTTTAGCCCTGGCAATGTGAGCAAGACTTGCAGTGAATCTCTGGGAGCCAGGCTACCACAAAACATTCCTGCCATCCTACAGCACGTGAAATAAAAAAAAAAATCCAGCACTGAAAAAACTCATCCCAAGGAAAAACCACATGCCTCCTTGTCAGTCCCTGTTCTCTGATTTTTTTTTCCCCCCATATCCAGCGTGTGGGAATTGCAATTCCCCCTTAAAACTCTGCTTTTTGGGGAAGAAATTGAGAGTTTGCTATAAAAAGACATGTTACTTCCAGCTCAGGCTTTCTTTGGATCCAAGGAAGGGATGTACTTGGTAAATTTCTTTATATTTTACTATAAAAGATTTCTCTAGTATCTCCCAGACTCATGAGGCCAAATGATTTCAAATGAAACTAAAGGTTCTGGGGCAGAGGTAATACATGGCTACATTCCTGTTCTGGACAGAATTCTTTCATCTTTTTCATTTCTTCATTAGTATATTGCTTTCCCTTTACTTGTGAAATCTGGAGAACTCAAGAGTCATTTTATCTGGGAGGCAGGTATTTATACTACCACTTTCTTTTTAAAATAATGAAGATCTTTGTAAGCAAAGGGACAATCATATCAAAAAATGGGCAGAAGATATGAACAGACACTTCTCCAATGAAGACATACAAATGGCTATCAGACACATGAAAAAATGTTCATTATCACTAGCCCTCAGGGAGATTCAAATTAAAACCACATTGAGATATCACCTTACACCAGTTAGAATGGCCAAAATTAGCAAGACAGGAAACAACATGTGTTGGAGGGGATGTGGAGAAAGGGGAACCCTCTTACACTATTGGTGGGAATGCAAGTTGGTGCAGCCTCTCTGGAGAACAGTGTGGAGATACCTCAAGAAATTAAAAATAGAGCTTCCCTATGACACTGCAATTGCACTCCTGGGTATTTACCCCAAAGATACAGATGTAGTGAAAAGAAGGGCCATCTGTACCCCAATGTTTATAGCAACAATGGCCACGGTCGCCAAACTGTGTAAAGAACCAAGATGCTCTTCAATGGACAAATGGATAAGGAAGATGTGGTCCATATACACTATGGAGTATTATGCCTCCATCAGAAAGGACGAATACCCAACTTTTGTAGCAACATGGATGGGACTGGAAGAGATTATGCTGAGTGAAATAAGTCAAGCAGAGAGAGTCAATTATCATATGATTTCACTTATTTGTGGAGCATAACAAATAGCATGGAGGACATGGGGAATTAGAGAGGAGAAGGAAGTTGGGGGGAAATTGGAAGGGGAGGTGAACCATGAGAGACTATGGACTCTGAAAAACAATCTGAGGGCTTTGAAGGGGCGGGGGGTGGGAGGTTGGGGTACCAGGTGGTGAGTATTATAGAGGGCATGGATTGCATGGAGCACTGGGTGTGGTGAAAAAATAATGAATACTGTTATGCTGAAAATAAATAAAAAATAAATTTAAAAAAAGGATTATTTTAAAATCTTTAAAGTAATATGTTGACTCATTAGGTGAAGCAAAATGCGTAGTAGTTCTATGAAAAATTTTCACCAGGGCAGACCAGTTAAACAGTTATCCTGTTGAAGGTGATATAAACTGTTCAACTGTTGCTATAAAAGAGGATTATATAACAAAAAAAATTATAGTATGAAGTATTTGAGTATAAGATGGTACTTCATAATAATTGGAGTTTTCCCACAATTAGGGGAAAAAACAGCTAAATATTACTGAACAATTACTATCTAACAGATTTATGTTAAATCTTATTACCTTATTTCTTTTGAAAAAGATAAAGGGCTATATTATTTTGCTTTTACAAAAGAAAGAAAACTGAGTCCTGCTAAGATGATGAAATTTGCTCCAATGTAATGTGGTTTCAGTAGTTAGTTTGTGGTGAAGCCAATACCTGAACTAGGCTGATCCCGAGGCCACTGGACAAGCATATGACATTGTGTCTCAGATGTACGGGCAGAAAGGAGTCCCTGAAAATTCCTGACAGGACAACTAGCAATGAGAAAAGGCCTGTCACACAAAGTCATTGTGCAGAAGAAAACTGAGGGAGAGAGACAGATATCTTGGGGCCTGGCTGGACATTACTAGCTCTGTGCAGGGGTGCAGGATTGAGGGCACACTGAATATGACACTTCAGACACTCCTATGATACTCTGATAGGACTTGTGACCTCACAACAACCTTATGGACAAGGTATATGGTCACCGTCACTTTACTATCTGATAAAGAAAAGATTCAGTAATTGCTCAAGGCACACCCTTAGTATGACAGCAAGCTAGGGTTGGACACCAGGCCTATGTGATCTAGGGTCTCTTAAGAAGACTGAGCTATACTGGTCATATTATTCGATGTGTATAAACTGTTGTGAGCCTCACAATACCCCCGTGAGACACATCGGGACTTACAAAAGTTAAGGGACAACTGCCGACATATTACTGGGATTCAAACCCAGGCTTGCTCATGAAGATAGGTAGTTACATAAAATATGCAATTGACTACCTTCAGAGTAAACAACTGCCAAGAAAGTAACCCTCCTGCTTTGTGAAAGATTGGTCTCAGTTCTAAGACTGCAAATTCCTTGAGGTGGTTTCAATAATTCAGGAGTTATTCTTTTTCCTTCCTCTAAGACCATTTTCTATTCATCATCTGGAAGTGCTCAGTACTGCTTATTGTTGAGTTCACCAAGGGTAGCAGTTCTGAAATGAGGAAATTAATCAACACTGGATTATTTTTAAGGAAAAAAAAAATGCCACAGAAACTACACTGCGTTTCTCAGGCTGTTTTTCTATCGCTTACAGTACAGATGTCTCTCTTAGGAGCTGCAGTGACATTAGCAGCTGGCTTCAGCCTGGACATGGACATGTCATCCTCCACTCACTGAGGAATGGAATAGCCACATCATGTTGCAGCAAGACCCAGTGTCAGTGTGGATGGGTTTACCCATGGGATGATGACCAGAGAGCGCTGAGATTAGAGATTAAGGGTAAACCAATGTCAGAAAAAAGAAACAAATGGAAACCCTTCTGCTTCTTGAAGGTTGGTACTCGTGCTTGTCACCTTGGGCCTCTCTTCCTTGTTTTTTTCTGGATTTCAAAGCTGCAGGCAGTTTGTTCAAGTCCACCATCCCATGGCGGATGGGCTGAAATCTTCCCTCAGATACTTACTGGCTTCGGCTTCCGATCTACTGACGGCATCAGGCACAATTTCGAGTCTGATTCTGGCATCTGCCTCCAAGTTTCCTTGATTTATTTTTTCCCAAACTGTAGGGGATTTTTTTGTTGTTAACCCTAAACTCACATTTCAAATATTGTTTTGCAAGGTTCACCAGCTTTAACTCATAACATTGACATCCTGTTGAACATTACAGAATGGCTGTAAATCCACACATGTATAACACACTGAAACTTCTTTTCACTAATAAACAGTTCTTCTCGATTGCTACTGGACATGAAAAATACTCTCAAGTGGCTCCTTGCTCCTCTCACAGCTACAGCAGACATTTCACGGGATCCTGACATGCTGGCTTCCTTGAGCTTATTATATGTGGCCAATCTGGGCCTACTTCTACCCTTGCTGTGGCTCCTGCTGGAGCACTCACCAAAAGTAACAGAAAAACCTCAGGTTCTAAAATCTTGGGGGGAGAACTAGCTGTGTGCCTAGAATCACAAAGAATCAGCCGCTTTTACACCATCATAGCTTCTCTTTATGCAAGCCTTCTCCACAGACAGTTCTAAGGATTTCTGGAGCATCTGGGTTTATATGCAGACTCTCAGTTCTCCTGCACTGATGCACAGAACTGTCCTTATGCATACACCACACTGATAAGATTACAATAGCCTTTCAGTACATTTTGAAGTTGGGAAGTATGAGCCATCCCTGCCAATTTTCATCTTTTGTTCCAAGTTGTTTTGGTTACCCTAGGTGCTTGCTTCTCTACATAGATTTTTTAGGATCAGCTCATTAAGTTTTACATAAAAGCCAACTGGGATTTCATAGTGACTGCAATGTACATTTTCCTTTTTACAGATGGCTGGATCTGACTTGCAATTTTGAAAAATATATTTTTGCATCCATGTTCATGAGATATATTGCTCTAAGGCACCATTTTCTTTATTGATTCTGTCCAATTTTGGTATCATTCTCATGAGGGCTTCATAAAACTAGATGGGAAGTATCCTACCTCTTCTATTTTCTGACCTTGTGGGTATCAGTAATGCTTCTTATTTTATTTTTAAATGTTTTATTTATTTATTTATTTGACAGAGATCACAAGTAGGCAGAGAGGCAGGCAGAGAGAGAGAGGAAGGGAAGCAGGCTCCCTGCTGAGCAGGGAGCCTGATGCCAGGCTCGATCCCAGGACCCTGGGATCATGACCTGAGCTGAAGGCAGAGGCTTTAACTCACTGATCCACCCAGGCGCCCCAATGCTTCTTATTTTAAATATTTAATAAAATTTGCCAATAGGTTGGTAAATTGGGGTTTTCCTTATTAAAAGACTTTGACAACAGATTCAAAATGTTAATACATACAAATGTCAATACATTGCTGTTCCAATTTGCTTTGTTTTGCAAGTTATATTCTAAAAATAATGTGTCGATTGCATTTGAGTTTGAATGAACCAGCATAAAGTCTGTATTCCTTTATTATCCTTTTCATATCTCTATGATCTGTAGTGATGTCCCATTCTATTCCTGACACTGATAAGTTGTATATTGTACCTTATGTTTTGATCATTGTTTCTAGGAGCTCATTAATTTTATTTACTAATAAAAATGTTTGGCTTTGTTAGTATTCTCTACTGTTAATCTATTATTTAGCATATCAACTTCTTGTTCTATCCTGCTTTCTACTAATTTGGCTTTAATGAGCTCATTTTACTTTAAGCCTCAGTACAGGAGGTTAGATAATTAACTGTAGACTTTTATTCTTTTCTAATAGCACTTATCTTTAAAAAGTTTCCTATATACTATTCTATCAGCATCTCTGACATTTTAATATGTCATTTTTTTATTACTTAGTTCAAATTATTTTCAAACTAATGGTTATCTACACATGTGTAACTTAATTCTCAATTACCTAAGGATCTTATATTTATTATAATTTTGTTTATTTCTAATTTAATTCTATTAATTGGTCAGATATCATACTCTGTTTTCAAATTTTGTAATTTAATTCTGAAGTATATTAATGTCTATATCACAAAAAAAGCATACTGTCTTATAAACCCATCATACCTTTATCCAAGACTGTATGTGTATTTTACCAGCTAGCACACTGGGGGCCTGTACAAATAAAAACAAAGAGAAACACTGGAGGCAGTTCCACCTGGCATCAGATACAGTATTTGGTAGTCATGGCACTTCATTCTTTAGTGTAGGGATGTCTCTCCATCTTTCTTTTGTGAGCTAGGCACTTTAAAGTACTACAACCCAGTTATTTTACAGAATAGCACTACAACTATGTTTGGTATTTTTCATGACTAAATTCAAATTGTGCCTTTGGAGTAGGGATGCAGAGTGATATTATTTCTTTCCTAGTGCAGTCCGTCAGCAGGAATATGATACCTTTATCTTATTGCTAGGCTGGTTTTTGCATCTCCCGCATCCAGTAAAATATGTATGTCCTATTATCCTTAATTCTTCTGTTTTCTTCCTCATTACCACAGATTTTTTAGGCTCCAGTGACAGCTTGCCTGACCTATAGGAATAAACTTATTGATCCTACAACTACCATTCTCCTCTAGATTTCAGATTAATCTAAAAAAAAGCATGTATGATTTTTCTCATAGTCCTCAAATCATCAAGTTACCTTATTTGATCAGCTTTTAAAGCCTTTTATGCTCTTAATACATCCTACTAGTCTTATTTTTCATAACTTATATTATTCACTCCTGTGTAAAATTATTTGATAATTGATACTTTCCTTCTTGACCCACTACAAAGCTCCTTCCTGACCCACTACAAACATTCCCTGTATCCTCTTTACTTTTTACATTTAATTACATCTAGAATAAACTCGTCACCAATTTACTCATTGAAATCTTAGACATTTGTCAAGGTCTATTTCAATTACCATCTCTATCATAAAGTCTTTATTTTTTAAATTTCTCTAGTTGTTTTTTCCTGAACTATCATATTGTCTGAATATTTTATGATAATTGTTACATAATACTATTATTCAAGCAACCATGAAATCCTTCTGTGCTGCCAGAGCAGTATGGGTGAACTTGTGGTTGAGAGAATGTGGTCTGAAGTCAAGTCATTTCAAATTAAAAAATCTGAAACTGAGGACTTCCAATTCCAAAGACATAATCTTGGCAGCTCCTTCACTTCTCTGTGCCTCATAGAGGTTACCTACCACCAAAGCTCAAGTAAGGATTAAAGCAGAAAACAATTCTTGTCAAGCAGTTACATGGTTCCTGGAACAGAATGGTACTCAGTAAAAATGAACTATCATTTTTGTGATGGTTCTGCCTTAATACCATCTTCACGTGCTCTCTCTTCTGCCTAGCTGTCTCTCTTCTGTTTTCTCATTATGACTTTCTTATTTGAGAAGTTATTCTCAGGGCAGTCTCTGAAACTCTTGCTGCCCAGATTCCATTCTAAACTTTACTGACATTGCTGTGATCCTTCTGAAACACCAGTCTCACCCTGCTTCTCAAGTACCCTCTTGCTTAAAATTTTATAGTGCATCCACATGGCTCATAGGGTAAAGCTGAATTTCCTCATGACATAGAACATCTTTCTTGTTTTCACTCTGACTTTGCTCTACAATTACTCCACTGTTGTCAGATTTCTGAATTTTCTATGGGGCTTCACAAGATTTGTCTTTTCTGGTGGACATGCACTTCCATTCTAGAAGCATATTCTCTATGTCCCTCTCCTACTAAATCCCGTGGGGGAATCCTGTCCACATTCCAGGTTTCAGAAAACCTCAACTTCCAGATCATGTTCTTTAAACTAAATGAAGCCAATCACTTCTCAGACCACATATCTACTGCTAAAAGAGAACCTACAACTTCACTGTCTACTTCCCTATATACCCTTATAAGCTACTCATAAACTAGAAGAAACTATATCCAATTCAACCTCATATCCCTGGCCCCTCATGCATGCATTATGGTGACTTGACTAGGAAGGTCAGTAAGTACTTTCTGAATGAATAAAGAAGTAAATATTGTAGTTAATAATGTTACTATCATTGTTTTTGTCAGGATAACCTAAAGACATTTTATTTTCCTTTGATCAGAGGGATGGACCCTTGATGATATTCTCATGTAGAGACTCAGGCTGTTGGGGTCCCTCAATCTGGAACATCTCTCACTGGTATAGTAGAGAAGAAAAGATGGTAAAATATATGTGGGAGTTTAAAGACTGTCCCTGGAAGTGACAGACACAACAGCTGCTCACATGTCATTAGAATGGCACAACTATACTCTGTCCCCAAAGGAGGAGAACTAAAACCAAAGAATAGAACCACCCTGTTATAAAGTCATCTCCCACCACATTAGACTATGAGCTCCTTATGGGCATAACATACCTTCTATGAATCTGTGTATATTTTTTAAAAAATGCTGTCATAACAGTGACGTAGTGAAGGTTTTTGTAATGAGTGAATAAATAATCTCACATGGATCTTAAACATCAATGCAAATTATGAGATGATTTCAGACAAAAAAGCATAACAGGGGCATGTAGGTGGCTCCATTTGTTAAGGTCCAACTCTTGATTTCAGCTCAGGTCATGATCTCATGGTCATGAGATCAAGCCCCACTTCAGGTTTTATGCTCAGTGGGGAGTCTATTTGGGATTATCTCTCCCTCTCCTTCCGCACCTCACTGCTTGCATGCTCTCTCTTGCACTGCTTGCATGTCTAGTTCTAAAGGACATCTAATTTAATTGAAATACTGACTCACTTCAGTCTGATTTCCCATTTCCTTAAATGGTTTCAATTCCAATGGGGGACACATGAATTCTATGATCTGGAGCCTCCCCCCAGTGTGCAATAAAAACACTCTGAAACTTTGCCTGAATTCTTCCTCTGTCCTTACTCTGTGTGAACAGTTAACTTGCTACGGTAGGATACCTTCATCCACAGATGCTCATCATGTGGGTGGTTTCAGAGCACTTACTATCTCCATGGGAAGTCAGATGCCATGTTTTCACACCACACTCATTATCGGCAGTGTGCATGTTTCCATCCTTATTGAGCACTAACCTCCCTCTGATGTAACAGGACTTTTGTGCACGCAAATCTATTTCTGCAGAAAAATTACTGTTGCTGAACATCCATTGTGGATTCCTTGCAGTGACTGTCAGGTCCTTGACCCTGCTGAAGGAGTCCAGAGCGGGGAGAACTTTTCAGAAAGTGCAGTGAGAGATAATTCAAAGTATTACAACAAAACCCTGATGCTGCATAATTACCGTGTTGTGGCAGGATCTTCTTGATATAAAACCCTGAAAATGTTCAAGTTATTCAGGAGATATGAAAAGTACGATAAAAGGAAGAAATTATAACATTTTTCCTAAATGTCACATGTGAATGTCTTATATACACACACAGTAATACAAAGAGGAAAAGTAACTGTTAAACACTTTCTTCCCCAAGCATACACCATCCTGTAGTGTAGTAAGTCCACTACAGTAAGTAAGAAAAGCAAGTAAGTAAAATGTCTCTGACATTTTATTCTGGTGATTTAAATTTAAAATGACATGGCTGGTATGACATTTCTGATTCTGCTACCTAAGCAGTCAGTGTGCACATAAAGCCAGTGATAACGTGAAGAATATTATGGGTTTTTTTTTTTTATGGGTTTGTTTTTTTTGGGGGGGGGGTCTCATTATAAGTTCATTTATAAGTATCTGGAGTTAAGTTATAGTAGCTTAGTTTAAGGAAAATTTGGACAAAATAAAGTTCTTCCTTCTTCCCCAGTAGGGTCTCTTTTCTCTTTAGTAAAACTCATTTCTTGGGGCACTGGGTGGCTCAGTGGGTTAAGCCTCTGCCTTTGGCTCAGGTCATGATCCCAGGGTGCTGGGATTGAGCCCCACATCGGGCTCTCTGCTCAGTGGGAAGCCTGCTTCCCCCTCTCTCTCTGCCTCCCTCTCTGCCTACTTGTGATCTCTCTGTCCAATAAATAAATAAAAATCTTTAAAAACAAAACAAAACGAAACAAAAAACTCATTTCTTTCTGTACTTGTACTCTGCTCAGCTCCATTCAGAATTGGGGGATAATGACATAACACAAATAATATGCTTGAATAAAGAGACATTATAAAATTGACCATACAATATGCCAAAATAGGCCATTTTCAAACAAACAGTTTGAGCACTCAGAGAAAGTGACTTTAGTAGTCCAAAACCGAATCTCATTAAATTCTAATTAACATTACATAAAAAACATTCTCCAAATATAATGTATTAAAAGTAAAATCACAAATAAGGACATTAATTTTGTCAAATCTCAATCTATCTGGAAATTATAGGGGTACCTGGGTGGCTCAGTCAATTAAGTGTCTGCCTTTGGCTCAGGTCATGATCTCAGGGTCTTGGGACTGAGCCCTGCATCAGGCTCCCTTCTCAGTGGAAGACTGCTTCTCCCTCTATACCCTTCCTGCTCCTGCATTTGCACACACACACTCTCTAGAGTAATAAAGTAAATAAAACCTTAAAAATATATATATCTAGAAATTATAAATTGTATTCGTCAGTGGCTCTTAGGTCAAAAATCAACACATTACAGCTATTACAAAATGGTTAGAATTGACCATTAAGGGAAATCTCTATAGGCTAAAATTTGAGAAACAGAGGAATAAAATTTTACATTATATATTCCATAAAAACTTACTCTATTGTATATATATTTATCAGAAAATGAATTATTAAAAATATAGATAAAGAGGAGCACTTGGCTGGCTCAGTTGGTACAGCATCTTGACTTTGGGGTTGTGAGTTTTAGATCCAGCTTGCATGCAGAGATTACTTAAAAAAATAAAAATAAGTAAGAGTTTAAAAAACACATGGATAAAGAGCTAAATGCTTATTTTTTTTTCCTCCAGAGCAACTGGACAAATGTTAAAATCAAGAAGAAAGAAAATAACAAATAGGAAAGCTTGAAAAAAAGAGCGGATAAACAAAATAGGAAAATAACATTCAGTAAAGAGAAATAATAAAACTAAAACCTGGGTCTTTGAAAAGATTAATTTATAATTAATAAAGACCAACCTGTTAATCTAAATTGATCAAAATAAAATATAAAAATATGCAAATAAGTAAATACAGAAATAAAAAGGACAAATCCAGAGCTAACAAACTGACAAAAAATTAAAATATTACTGGTTACCTACTAATAAATTTGGTAATACCTGGTCAAATGGATATAGTTCTGAAACAGAATAAAGTGCAATGGTTGTTAAAGAAGAAGTAGGGACTTCTAAAAACAGACCAATAATCTTTTAAAAAATCGAAATAATGAAGAACAACTCACTATCTCAAACCAAATGTACTGGTATTTTTCAAGGATGTTTTCCCCAAGCATTCATGAAATAGAATCTTTATGTTATAGAAAGTATACCAGAGTATATAAAAGAGAAAGAAAACTGATCAATTCATTTTATGATGCTCAAAAAGAAAACTATAAGCCAATCAATCTCATGATAATAGATTTACACAATCTAAGTAAAGAATACTTGTAAAATCTAACTGCACAGTACATCAGGATTGAATTAATTTCATATCAGAAATATAAGAATGATTCAGCATCAGAGACTCTACCAATAGAAGGCATACTAATGGTTAGGTAAATGATAATATTTTATGATTATGTAATATTTCTAGGAAAAGCATTATAGTATCATTTACATTTTTATGACAGAACACTCAGGAAAGTGATATAGTAGGATAGTTCATTCAACTGATAAATTGCAAACTTCCCAATGTTGACAGAGAAACTTCCAACTTTTTTCTCCTAACATTCAGGGGTGCTAGGGTCTGAATGTTATTGTTTCCCCCATTCATATGCTGACATCTTGATTCAGAAAGGTGATGGTGTTCATAGGTGGAGCCTTCTGGAGGTGCTTAGGTCATCATGAGAGTAGCACCTGCATGAGGAAGAACAGTGCCTCACCAGCGAGCTCCACAGACACCCTGCGAGCATAGAGCAGAGGTGCAGCTATGAACCAGCAAGTGGCAGCCCCCAGAACTGTAAGCAGTGCACTCCTGCTATTTCCAGCCACCGCATTGGCGATATTTCGTTAGAGCGGCCAGAATGGACGCAGACAAGGGACAGGGCAGGAAGGCCCAATTCAGTACCTGCTTTTATTTACAACCATGAATGGAAAAAATGAATACAGCAAACATGTTACTCCTATCCAAAATAATCTATAAATTCAGTGCCATACCTGTTAAAAATCACAGTGTTTGTTTTTCTTTTTAAAATTAACTCAATAAAGCCAGTTTCTGAAGGTATAAAGACCCTTTTATAAAGACCTATGTTTAAAGGACAGAGAGGGGGCACTTGGGTGGCTCAGTGGATTAAAGTCTCTGCCTTCGGCTCAGGTCATGATCCCAGAATCCTGGGATCAAGCCCTGCATCAGGCTCTGCTCACTGGGGAGCCTGCTTCCTCCTGTCTCTCTGCCTGCCTCTCTGCCTACTTGAGATCTCTGTTTGTCAAATACATAAATAAAATCTTAAAAAAAAAAAAAGGATTATACATTAAAAAAAAATAAAAGGACAGAAAGGAGAGAAGGACATAGAACATTCAAAACAAATCAATTTTTTGTAGAAATGATATTGGTTGAAGAACAAAAAAGCAAAAGGAGGGACCAAACAAATGATATATAGAAATCTGAGATACGATCAAGGTTAACACCTGCAAAACATGCGGAAATAACGCACAGAGAAGTCAATGGTGTTAGAGAAAAAATACGCTATCTTCTCTACTTTGTGCCTTGTATAAACTGTATCCCTTTATAGACTGATGAAAACCAAGATGTTTTATTACCAATTTAAAACCAGAAAATTAATAAAACCAAGAAAATAGGGGAAAACAATGCCTGGAGAATGTAATTTTAACAAAAAGGAAATGCTTTCTTCGAGAACACACAGGAAGCAGGAGCCAGAGAGCAGAGTGATGACGCGTATCACTAGCTCATTTGTAAGGATTTCAGTTCAGTCGAAGGGTTCAATAGGCAAAGTCAGCAAACAGATGACAACCTGAGAAAAGGCATTTGCAGGACTAACCAACAGTTAATTCATATCTGTTAAACTGAAGCATGTCACACTGCCATCTTATTAGCATCCACTCAACAATCACAAACAAGGCTACCTTTGGAGAGCCACCAGTACTGAGTACCGGCTAGGATGGACGGAGACAAAGACAGAGCCCTGCTGGCACGAGAGGAAATATACCAGGAAAGGCATTTTGGAAAGCATTACTGAAGTTTAAAATGCATATACACAACGAGTGAGTGATCTGTCTTCTAGATACAAATCCTAGAAAAATCCTGCAGAAGTATATATTATGACAAGTACAGATAAAAAGATATTTATCAAAGCATTGTTTGTGAGAGCAGAGAGTTTGATGCAACTTAGTTTTCCACAACGGGGAGACAGGCAGATAGATAAATAAACATGGCAGATGCACACCATGAAACACTTCAGTAAAATGCAGGAGCAAAACAATGGAGAAGATATACACATAGCTATATAGACAGACCTTAAAAATAAAGAGTTGAATGAGAAAAAGTAAGGACATACATATGACTTTTACATGGTACTATTTACTGTTAACTATTAAATACTAAAGTTGACTGAAACACATGTAATCACACATAAAATCCCCTAGTATGAAAGGACATGTTCATATGCAAGGCATAACTGCAAACCATTAGAGGGATTTGTTCATGGCAGATGGGATAATTCTTATGAATCCTTTCCAATGAAAACAAACTACAACAAGTGGACAAATTTTCACGGAGAGAGAAGGTATTTATTTTAAATTTTTATTTATTTATTTGAGAGAGAGAGAGAGAGAGAACATGAACAGGGAGGAGGGGCAGAAGGAGAGGGAGAAGCAGACTCCCCAGTGAGCAGGGAGCCCGATGTGGGACTCTATCCAAGGAACTGAGCTGAAGGCAGACACTTAACCAACTGGACCACCCAGGTGCCCTAAAACAAATTATTCTGAGTGGACACCACTTTTATAGATCTAACTAAAGCTACTAGAGGGAATGTCAAGACAGAAGAATATGGCGCCTAGAAGGGGGCAGCTCACAGGTTTTAGCAGAATCCAATGGCCAAACGGCCGAGAGTACAAAAACTGATATGTACAGCCTTAGGAAGCGGGTGCACGGAAATGCAGATTTCAATCTACATCTTGGAGGAGTACCTGTGGTCACCAGCCTGGCTATGATCCAGTTCTAGTCGGCTTAGGGAAATGTCAGACCACCATCTGCAAAAGACTGCAGGCCAAAGGCCAATGAACTGATGTAGGCTGACCCCCAGGCCAGGTAGGTCCCCAAGACAGGCAGACTGACAGACAAGTTACAACAGCAAGGTCCACCTTTCAGCAGTAACACTGAAATCACAGGAAGAAGGCTTTGCAAATTTCCATAGCTTCATGCACTGAGGGATGCTCTAAACAGAACTCAGATTACTCTAGAAAAATTGCTTGTGGGTACAAAAAGCTATCCTAGAATCTCACCAAATGAATTATTCTAATAGAATCAAACCAGATGGATCCTATATTAGAAACGTTGTGAGTGAAGTGCGGATACTAGAATCTAACCAAAGCCCTCTCCTCCCATCTAGTGACAAATCTGGAGAATGCAGACTTAAACCCCCAGAATGAGAGTGGAATGCAGAATGGTATAATGATGTACAGTGGGAGATGGGATGCATTAGAAGTTCAACCCAGAAGGATGTAGTTATAAGTGTTGCAGTGATTTCGTCTCTAAAATGCACATTCAAAATAACCTCCCAGCAAATGTTTGCCTAACACTGGACATCCCAGAAATTGTTCCTGCAAATGCCTGTAGAACCACAGAGCTAGTGTGAAGAACATACCTTGGACACCCAAAGCAATACACACACTTTCCTCCCACATGGTCATTCACTTTTTGTCTTACTTCATTTTTGTTTTAGTTTGTAACAAAATGAGGTCTTCTGTGGAAGAACTCTGTGCAGAGCACTCTAGTGAACTGTTCATGTAAGACACACATAGAGCTCTCTTGGCAATATTTCCATTGATCCTTTTGGCTCTTTCCATATCTTCTGAATGTCTAAGAAAATGACGATGTAGCACAGAAGTGACCTTTTTTCCAAATGGCTATTCTAATTAGTAACTCGTTCCTTCATTCTAATAATTCCCTACTACTGAATAATAAATCATCTGGAATGACATTAACATGGAGGGATACATGTCTTTTTTGTGATTATGAAAAACTAGAAGCTAAATAATAATCAGTAGCTGTTAAGTAAATCATACCTTCCATATAATTAACAAAATCATAACATTGTATTTTTATAGCATGTGAATATGCTCTTGATATAGTATAAACAAAAACCAAGATGGACTGCTACATGACTCCATTTTATTTTATGTAAACTGTATGTATGGGAAATACAGATATGTCCCTAAAATAATATGTATGTATCTATACAGTGTGTAAAGCATGTAACTGAGTAACATACCTTTGCATAAAAAAGGATAAAAGTAAACATACAGTAATGTTAATACACTGATTTTCTCTAAGCTGTGCTATTATGAGTGCTATTTGGAATTCTGGGTACTTTTCTCAGTTTTTCAATAATAGGTATATGTTAATTTTAGAACAGAAAAAGGAAACAAGAGAAATGTGATGCCACCTTCTGCAATCAATGCATCTTACAGGAGATGAAAATTAAGGCCCAAAGCCACACGGGCAATTACTGGAACAGCCCACGCTTGAATTCGCGTCTATTGACCCCCCCGTGTGCTGCGGGTTCTCCAAAACCAGGCTGCGAGCCCCAGCGTTCAGATGTCTGGCTTTGTGATCCCCTTTTGCATCTATTGATTATTTGACATTTTTCCCTAAAATAGCTAACAAACATTGCTCAATGCTGCATCTAGCAGCTGCTTTTCAGGGGACGGAATAAAAGCCATTACCTCACAGCATTTCAAGAGGCCACCAGTCATGAGCTATTGACATCCCTAAGAACTGCTGCAAGCTTAAATCAAACACAGCCCCCTGGAAGGAAGAGCTCTCCAGTGCCTCTTCTTCAGTTCTGAGACCTGCATTTCATAATCATTCCAGGCACCGTTGAAAGTGGAGTGTAAAATCATTGAAAACTCACTTGCTGTTTTCAATGTATTATTTATGCAAGAGAATATGTAATTTGGGAAAAAAGTGAATCTGAAATCTGAATAATTTAATATACACATCTTTGTTAAAAATTTTAAGAAAATTTGAAGTCTCCTTTCCCACTTTAGCCATTATTAAGTAAAGAACCATGAAATGAACTGACAGGGCTGGAAGGACAGGGAGAAGAAATAAAAGCAAAGAGTATTTGCCATTCTTCCCCTGATGGAGAGAATTGTTTCACTGTTTCATTGAGCACTTTTTCTGTTGCTTCTAAATGCATGCTACTGTGTGGGCTCCCTGTTTTCAGCAGTACCTCTATGTCAGTACAGAAACCCTGTCGTAGGCTAAGATCAGACACTGGAGCTGGGGACCCGATGAGACAGAGTCCCTTCGTGATCTCCTGTTTAAGGCAAGTAAGAGAATACACCAACTTGCAGATGAGGGAGTGGCAACGCCATGCAGCTCAAGTGAAATACTGAATGTATCAAAACTAACAAGTGGACAGGGGGAAACCAGAACCCATGCCTCCTGCCACATTATTGTTCAAACCACTATACGCTGCTTGATATTTTCAAGTTTCTGTAACTGCAAACCCAGAGAAGTAGAGAACTGACAATAGAAGATGAATTTCAGAAGGATAGACAGAGCATGAAAATAAAACATTTTTTAAATAGTTCAGACTCCTCTTTTTCCCTCACAATATACATTTTTAGAAAGAATTATAACAGCACGTTGAAGACTGTCTAAACACTTGAGAGTCACACAGATGATGTGGGTGGAAAGCCAGGAGCTCACAGGTACGGGTTTGGCATTCTACAGTGTTCTCAAGGGTTCCACTCCTGTCTGGGTTCGAAGGGATGTGAGATGCAATGAGCAAGCAATAACAACTACATCTACATAAATATTAGGGCTCACATAGTCATAGCCCCAATGCGAGAAACCTGGGGATAATCGTCAAGAAAGAAAACATCTCACTGTAAGGACAAAGTTGGACCGTGAATGAGAGGATACAATTTTTCTAGGAGATGCTCAGATCTACGTGACAGAAATAAGAGGGGCGTCTTCTATCAGAGACCTCATATTCACTACAACCATGTGCATGCACATCATGTGTATTTATTACCACCTCTGTGTAGCTGCACCAGGGCTGGCTGAACATATACTCCATTCCCCTGCTGTCCCAGCACAGGCTATAAAGAGGGAAATGATACATACCTAGCCACTATGCTTACAGATCTTAGATTCTGAACAGAAATGGATATTAAACTAATAATCGCATGAGTGAGTAGTAACAAAAATTAGTACTCCAGAGGAAACAAACTTCTTATTGTGAGATCAGACAAGAAGGAAACAAAAAGTTTAGATTTATGAGTCAGGGTAGGCTCCTACAGACTGAGTAGAAATTAGCAGGTCAGGTGTGTATCAGATGTATGATGGGGGGTGGTGCGCACACTTGGGGGAGAGATGACATCCCCATGGTAGAGCATCTCGATCAGGAGTCATATCCTGATCTGATGGGAGAGCAGCTCACTTCTGGAGCCTTCTGAGGCTGAAATGACAGGCAGACCACAGACAATGCCAGACCCCATGGGCCACATGGGAATCATTTAATGCTCTGCCCAGTGATTAGGAATTTTTTAAAGTATTTTTTTAAAGGAGAGGCTGTCTAAGTCATAGTCGAGCTAGTTAGCATGGTGCAAATACAGACCTTTCTTGGAGGACAGTGAAATTCTGCAGTAGGTAAGCAAATCAGTAATTTATAAACTATGCAGCTACCTCCAAATCACTTGCCTTCCAAAGAAGGGAGCAACTCACACCCAGACACACATTGTCACTATCAGCCATAGGACTTGTTCCAGGAGGCTGTGACTCCCCATTCACACCATTAAGTGTTCAAATGACATAGGAAAGGTTCCTGGAAACAGCATGCTATTGGAGGGTCCTAGGACTATCACTTGCGATGCATGAATTTTGACAGTTAAAAAAATATATAATTCTATCATTTGATTCCCTAGGAAATAAAATTCAAAATAATGTCTATAATTTACCCAGGATACAAAACAGGAAAAAGATAAAGCATAGTTTGCTTTGTTAGACTGGAACATTACAAAATATACTGTTTTGAAGTATAAATAGAAGGGGGGGTTATCAGAATGTCTATGGTAATGAGGGAATGACTTTTGAGCCGCATTTTTCACTATGAGTAGGATGACTAATAGCTTTGACTTGCCCAAGAAATCTGCTATTTATGCCTGAGGTCTTGGCATAATTATTAATAAAGCCTTTATTCTCAGTTTTGCAGTCTGGACTGTTAAGTTGTATGGTTATTGTGATGGTGAATTATATGTGTGTTTCGCTAGGCTACAGTATATATATGAATGACATATTGGTTTGGTTTCTCTGGAGAATTCCAGCAAATTTACCATAGCAATGGGCATATGACCACTTGGACAATAATAATTACAATAATTAAAACACTAACTATATTACTACTAACTGATGATTCCTAGTTGCCAAAGTTTGCATTTACAAAATGAGTGAGCTAATTACTACCTCATAGTCTGTTTATTATGAGTGTTAAATGAGTTCCATTTTGTGTCTGGCCATTCTGTAGTCAAAAACTTAAAAAAAATTATGTTATTTTTAGAAAGAAACCTTAAGATGAAGAACCTTTTTCTTCACATATATTGATGCCAGAGAAACATCTCCATGGGTCAAAGACCAAGCTTCAGTTTGTGTTCCTTCCATGGGCTTCTCTCACAGGTCAGCTCCTCTTCTGTTAGAAGTGAGGTAGTGCCCTCTGCCTCAGGCCTCTCCCCCAGTTCTGAGGAGAGAGACCTCCATTCATGGACATGACTGTGGCAAGGGACAAAGTCCCCTGGACATCTCCCCTAGGACTTCTATTACCCTTGTTCTTTATTCTAAAAGCATGAAATGCCATACTCAGCCTCAAGAAACTTGTCTGACAAGGGGCCAGAGAGAAAATTTCTCTCTTCAAAAGCTTCCAGAGGTGCATTTTAGTTCCTAATGGATTTTGAACTAAGAATAGCAATAAAATCCTCAGCTAAAAGCTCAAACATAAGCCAGAAAGTAGTGTTTCCTTAAAACCATAAGCACTTAAGGCTATTTCTACAAATTCTATTTGATAGAAATTTAGCCAATTGGTGAATTTAATCACAATTGGTCAATTTCATATAAAACACTCATTTAAAAAATAAGTGTTCATCCTCTACTCCATGAAAAGCACTTTATTTAATACTCAGGGGTTAAAAAAAGAAAGAAAAAGAAAAGCTCAAGTCATGTCTCTAATTCAAAGCTCTAAGTTCAAATAAGGCAGAGAAAGATCAGTGAAAATCATTGTGGTATAAAATAGATGGAAATAAATGCCATGGGAATTGTGAAGATCAAATTTAGTGCTATTCAGAGAGCGAGGATTTGTGGCTGGAGTATTTCATTAAGGAGATGGCATTTAAGTTGTACCTTAAAAAATGGGTAAATTCGAATGTGTGATGATGAAGAAGAAAGGCATCCCAGTTGGACAGTACTTGCAAACCTCTGAATCAAGAAAGGAAGGGAACTTATGGGAGAACCACAGAATCTCAGCGTCACATAGAACTTGGAGCGTGACAAAGTGGGTAGGGGGCCAAAGGCAGATCTACCTCTGTCCCAGAGTATGACCACGTACGTACTGGGTTTTCAGTAGGTGATGGAAAACTCAACTGAGGTTTTGGTTTTGTTTTTTTTTATGGCTGATACCACTTAAGTAACCACAGAGAGATAAATATGGCAATTGTATTTGGAATGGCTTGGGTATTTGAGTCTTACTGAAGAATTGGTAAGCTGCTTTACAAGTCCATGTGACACAGAAAATATGAAAGCGGAAGATGTCAGGGGAGTGGTGAGAGGAGCAGTGATTTTGTGACACCACAGACAGAGTAAAAAGAATATGGAAAGGGAGGAACTATAAAATCATCTCACAGCTGTAAACCTCAGTGAGGGGAAAGTTTCATCTGAAAGAGGGCAGTCAGGATAAGGAGCCAGTGAGTTTCATGCAGGGGGAGGAGGGACGGTGGAGAGAGGAGAGGAGGCCAAGGAAAGATACTTAATCATGGCATTTATAAACTGGGAGCATTAAGGTAAGACAGATATGCAATATGAGAATTTTACAAATTAAAAAAGGATAATATCTGCAAGTTTGAAAGTAGGGAGCTTCGCAATAGAGAAACATACATTTATTTGAGTATGGCTAGATGCAAAGGGGAAACATTTAGTCAATTTTTTTAACTCCATCAATTTATTTTTTATTAACCAATGGCTTTATAACTTGCAAGGAGTAAATTTATATGAAAATAAGTTCATGTCATCTAAAATATTCTGAAGTTGCTTTTTGGGAAGTATTACTCTCTTAAGCATAACTTTTTATTTTACACATATTTCAATTTTGAATACTTCATTATTTTTTGCTAAGTTATTACCCATGAATTAAAATGGTCTCTTCAAATGTTTGTAAATATGTAAATGTGGAGATATATTTCTCTCTTTTTCCCAATATTTATATTGTATTTTCATTTTATTATCTACAACCTTTTAAGCAATGTTAAATATCAATGCTGGTAGTAAGATACCGGCCTTGTTTTTCCTTTTAAGCGTTTGCAACTATATTATATAATTCTTTTCCTAGACTGGTTTGGTTATGCTTTTTTAAAGGTAGGGATGATTTCTATTTTCAAATTAGTCTTGATATATGCTTATACTATAATGCATTATCTCATATTTGTTACATTACTTCCATTTGTTGTACTTGTACTCTGATGGACTTTGGCATATCTCCCCCATATGCATACTTCATGTTACATCATGGCAGTTTTTCCTGTTGAGGAAATAAATAGCAAGGACATTCTCTCTCTACTGCTCTAAGAATAGGATGAAACAATCAAATGTAGAAATCAATAAAGTTAACACTTTGCTACTGTAGTTTAAAAGTCGGGAAAAAAAATAAATAAAAGTCGAAGCTGTGAGAGACCTGGGGCATTAGCAATGATTTAAAAAAAAAAAACCAACAAATAGATAAAGAGAAGGCTTTTTCATTCAATTAGCTAAAGGAGACTCCCTGGAATAAGGCAGGCAAACATTGAAGTGTGTCCTTGGGACAGAGGTCTTCCTAACCCCTGTGTCATTGGATGTGTGTGGTGCATGGTAGAGCAGGCTAGGGACGGCCAGGACAGTGGACAGCCCAAGGGCTGCAGCTCAGAAGGAAAGCGTGCATTGTTTCTCAGAGTCTGAATGCCTATGTGACTACCTGTGTTTTTCACTGCAAAGGATTCCATAAATAAGAGCAATAAACAAATAATGGTTTGGAGAAGAAACCTCTGTGTATATCAGAGAAGAGAAAGTCATATTATAAATATACAAAAGGTATTCAGAAGTTGATGAGGCCACGAGAAAGATCAACACACAAGGACAGACGATTTGCATGGACAACGGAACAAAGGGGAAGTGACAACGGGCAATAAATATTGGACAAAATGTACAGCCTGACTAAAGGTGAAGCAATGCCATTCATCGACATGAAATAGTTTTTCAGCTGCCCAATCAATACAGGTAAAAAGAATTAAACACACACACACACACACACACAATGAGCTTCACTCTTGGCAAAATTAGAGACTAGACACTCCAATGGCCTTCTTATGACAAGACAAACAAATCCTGGATGAAAAGCAATGTTTAAGTCTTGGTTTCATGGTGGTCTCTGAGAGCCCATTTCCCCGACACACCAGTGATGAGCAAACAGAGCAGGTCCATGAGCACCATTCAAGCTGGAAATGCAGTGTTGGCCTAAAGGCAATCAGACCAATCCCTGCCGTCACAGGACACAGAACCTCACTGGGGCCTACAAAGAAAACTTCAGCTGAGATTGTGACCCGACATGACAATCCCCAGAGGGTCAACTGAATCCCAGATATCAAGCAAACCCAAATTCCCCTGAAGCAAGTTTAAATGATCTGTGGAAGAATGTGTCCTCTAATCAGGCTCCTGGGATTCCAGAGATTTCAGTTAACTAAATATGAAGTTAAAATAAAACTCATTCAAAGTTTTAAGGAAACAAAATACCGTGAGTGTCAACAGACTGTAACAGAGAGAGAGCCTCCCAGATGTAACAAATGGATATTATCTCATATAAAACATAAAACATTTCTATTTAAAAATTTTTTTAAAGATTTTATTTATTTGACAGAGAGAGATAACAAGCAGGCTGAGAGGCAGGCAGAGAGAAAGGGGGAAGCAGGCTCCCATTTGAGCAGAAAGCCCGATGTGGGGCTCAAACCCAGGACCCTGAGATCATGACCAGAGCCGAAGGCAGAGGCTTAACCCACTGAGCCACCCAGGTACCCCAAAACATAAAACCATTTAAACAGAGTAAAATATTTATAATACATAACTGATGGATTATCACCAATACACAAAATGTTAAAAATAATAGGTACAGGTACTAAGGACAGACATCAAAAAATGAAAATTAAATGTCGGAAATATAACAAAACTTCACAGTTTCACCATTGCGTCAAACACCATAGGAGACATGTGTAAGCCACAGGACAGCCATGAGAAATGTACTTGGAGTTGGCCACAGGAGACTGAGAGATGGAAAGCAGGAATGGAAGGAGCTGTGAGATCCAAGGAGCAGGATGAGGAAACGGTAGAGTGTGAAGAGGCCACCATGACAGCCCTACCACCCTGAAGCTTGGAAAAAACCACATGCCCTATCAAGCAGAGACACTAAAGATGCCACAGCAGACAGTGGAAGAAGGGATTTAAAAAAACAAAACAAAACAAAACAACCCACAGTTAAGGACATGCTAAAACACAAACACCACCTACAGATGACAGTCATCAATGTTAGTGGCTCCCCTAACGTGTTTACCATGGCAACAAGGAATCGTTTGTGTGAAAGGCACCTGCGTCCTCTCCAGGTTGGGACCAAGATGAGGAGATGACATTACTGAAGTTGCCTGCCCGACTGATTCCAAGGAGGATAAATTCCAGAAATCATAGAGGCCAGGTGGCAACACTGAATGGTTAGGAGAAAGTCAGGTTCAATCATCATAAGTGGCAAGGTTAGAGTAGAAGTCAGGCACACTTGACCCATATGGAGCTCTGGAGATGGAGAACATGACATGTTTAGGAGCAAAATGGATATATATGCAGCCAACAAGAGTGTTTTCAGTCTATCCAGCTAACATAAATGAAGATTCTATGATCAGGTAGCTAAGGAAGCCAGTCCAGTAATGGTCACAATAGCTTGGTGTCTGATTCCTTGACCTGTGGACAAAAGATATATAGACATATATTAGGAAGAAGGTTAAGTGGAAACCTCTAGAGCCAAGAGAGGAAAGAAAAAAAAAATTCTATGCTGGAAAAAACTGCAGAAGTTATCTTACATTTAAAAACCTAAAGAATACAGGAACAGATGAGACTCATTCTGTTCTTCATTCACTAGATGGGTCCCTGCACAAGGATCAGGGTGGCCTTATGCAAACTCATCCAAGTAATAATCCCATAGTATTTATGCACAACTTTACTAAAATATATGAACACTGCCTCATGTACAGGCTAGGGGGCCAATGATGTAGCAAATGCACCTCTTTCCAGCTCTCTCACAAATTAAAGTCAGAAACAGTGCACTTCCTCGTGTGATGGATGGAGGTATACATCTCTGTCATTTCTTAGGCCTTTGTTATTTTTCCAACTCCTGTGATGCTATAGGCAAAGGGCACATGGACGAATTGGCCGTGCAACAGAATGGCATGCCTGGCTCCCTGCAAGTATGGCACTGTGGTAAACACGCCAGGTGAGCCAGGTGGCTAATACCTTGGAGGCCCTAGTTAGACATCTGCCTTTCAAAGGCTGAGAGAGAAACCTTAGGAATGTTTCTGGCACCAACATGTAAGTGCCATAGTTACAAGGGCAGCGGCCCAGGGCATTCTAGTAGATCCTCTCCAGGGGAAAGGATAAAATACTGCATCTTACAACTCCCACTCTTGGGTAGGGAGTACAAGGTCTTGTCCTCTTGAAGTCCTATTGACTTCAAGGAAGCCTACTGATGGGAATATTAATCTGACTCATATGCAGTGTGATTATTAAAAAAACATGCTGCCAGATTTTAACAGGATCCAGGGCAGAAAAGAGCATGCCCACAGCTGAGATTTTTGTGGAAGCAGTCCACCTCACCATATGTGTTGGCAAAGTGAGGGTATTTGCAGGGAAAAACAAATAAACAACAACTCTGAAATTTATGGCAAGTCCAATCAAAGGACCACAACATAGATGCCTATGGTCCTACAGTTAGCCTGTGACATATGCACCAAAGGGTTAGACGCTTCTCACAAGGCCAATGGTGGGTGTGCTACTGGGTCCCAGCAGAGATGGAGGAACCAAGTGGCGGTGGGGCTGAATCGGCCCATTGAGAGCTAGCTTCTGTCAGACCCCCGAGGCCATAAGGCTGGGCCATCCCAGCATCAATCCATGGTAAGATGTACACGGTGAATGCATGGACAAGTCCATGTGGGTAGCCCACACTCTCATGCCATCCATCATTATCACACCAGCCCCTCTCCTTCTGCTCCCACCTCGGCACCATACGGGAGCATTAGCTCATGGACGAGGAGGACTGAACCTACACACATAGGCTGGCTTAGCATCTGGGCACCTGGACTGAAGCTGGCATCACAGCTTCACTCACGGCACTCCCTAGAGATACCACTCCCAACGGGTGGTGTACCTACTTATCCATTTGGAATGCAAAGAGAACTAAAGTGCAGGACTGGTCAAGGATATGGTTGTTCAGAGGCTTGCAGGGAGAATAACTGAAAGATTGAGAATAAAGCATGAGGATGAATCTATGGAAGTAGGCATAAAATAGGAAGGTTATTTTTTTATTTTGTTAACACTTTTTCAAGTTCTATGTTCATGTCAATCAGAGCAGATCCACTAGGGAAGAAGGAATGAACAACCGAGGGGACAAAATGACTTGGCCATTGGCTGTCACCACTACTCTAGTATTAGCACCAGTACATGAACGGGCTGCCCACACTTGGAGGCTATTCATGGACGCAGCAGCACGGAGCCCCACTTGCTAAGTCTGATCTAGTCTCACCTGCAGGGATGTGTTCAACATTTCATCAGTGGAACTCAGTTGTGAGCCCCTGATGCGGTGGTGTTCCTCTAAAACACCAAGCAGACAGTGGATAACAAATCCACTTCTATGGACACCATTCTCCTTGGAAAGGGCGGTTGTTTATGGCCAACACATATTCTAGGTAGCAGTTTATCTCTCCTTCCTACAAACTACTTTTCTTGCCTCAGTAGCTAAGGACTTTGAGAATGTTCCTCCAATGAAACAGGATCCCATGTAACATGGCATGGAACCAAACGATCCACTCACAATGGAAGAGCTCTGCCATTTGTCCTGTCAGCCACCATTCCCCTCAGTGTCTCGTCAACCGGAAGCTGCCAAACCAATACAGCAATGTGCTTACTTACTGAATGTTTAGCTGAGGTGTCAGCTTAGACAATGTACTTTAAAAAGTGTTTCTCTAAATCATTATCATCATACAGGATTGCAACTCTGATAATTAAAATGCATGGGCCTGGGACTGAAGAGTAACATGAGTCACCTTCTCTCCCTTTTTTTTTTCCTCTCTCTCTCTCTCCTTCCTTCCTTTAATGTTCAATTCACTGTATATTACATCATTCATTTTTGATGCAGTGTTTAATGATTCATTAGTTGCTTATAATACCCAGTGCTCATCACAACATGTGCCCTCCTTAATACCCAACACTCAGTTACCCCAGCCTCCGAGCCCCTCCCCTCTGAAACCCTCAGTTTCCATCACTCCCAGTGACTTCCATAGAGAAGTCATTTTTCCTTTTCCTCCATATCTAGGTTTTATAAAATATGTGGTCCCCTTCCGTAGTCTAAGCCTCCGCAATATATGGGAAACACTTCCAGGAGACACTGGGAGAGCCCCACAAAGTAAAACTATGACTGTGGCTTCTCACTTTAAACTCTTTGTGCCAAGCATCCACCATGAGAGGCTCATTAGAAGGAGGTAGCACATCCATCAAAAAGAAGGTAGGGTGGGGCGCCTGGGTGGCTCAGTGGGTTAAGCCTCTGCCTTTGGCTCAGGTCATGATCTCAGGGTCCTTGTTCGAGTCCCGCATCGGGCTTTCTGCTCAGCAGGGAGCCTGCTTCCCTCTATCTCTCTGCCTGCCTCTCCGTCTACTTGTGATCTCTGTCAAATAAATAAAATCTTTAAAGAAAAAAGAAGGTAGGGCAAAATATGACTGCCACCTGGCAATCCACTTGGACATCTCTTCCAACCACCTTGCCCAGATTTGATGAGACATGAACAAGTCTGGTAGCCATGAACCGAGCAGAGCAAGGAGACATGTGGCTCAGACCCTTCCAGCACCTGGGTCCAGATGACCTAAAAGAGAAGTCATTGGGACAAGCCAAAGTACTCACCTGGAGTGAGGGAAGCCTAGGATGGACAATGAAAGGACAAAATGTTGAGTATTGGGCATGTCTGGAGTAGTTTCAATGATCTTTCAAATCTTGCATTATGCTAACCACCTCCCTGCCCATTTCCCCCAGGATAAGAGGACAGACAGAACACAGGAGGATCTGTTCTCAGGACTTGCAGGGAATGAATGCATCCTGGCCATTCCAGGCATGTGCTATGATAGATGCTCTTGTACACTGCCTAAATCCCCTTCCTTGGGGATGAAGTGTCCACTTTCTCAGCTACTGGGAGTTTAAGCAGCCAACAGTCCTTAGTCCTTTCCCTCTCCAGGAATCTCCCTTGACTAATGAGGGTCACTGTGCCCAAGGTTGCCCCCCAAATCTCTGTGACAGCTGGCATCCAATGTCTGCTTGGTGCAAGTGGCCCAACCCAGCACTCTTGATCCCTGCACAACCACCTTCACTCCAGAACTCCCTAGAGGATCTCTAGGCTTTGATAGCAATGGCCCTGCAGCTCACTGTCTCACTTTATCTACCACTGCTTCCTCATGCCCACCAGGGTTTGATCCGAGAGCATGTCCCACAAACTTCTTCCACGTAAATCTTTCAAAATCTGCTCATCCTGTGACAAACATATACTCACTCAAGAATAAGATTTAATGTAATCAAGAAATCATTTCTGCTCAAATTGATCTATAAAATCAACTATAATAAAAATATGAAAGCACATGGAGAAGAACCAGACCTATTTTAGAATAGGCACTAGTAAGACAAAAGCTCAAGAACAGTAAAGGTAATCCTTTTTTTTTAAGATTTTATTTATCTATTTGACAGAGAGAGAGAGATCACAAGTAGGCAGAGAGGCAGGCGGAGAGAAAGGGGGAAGCAGGCTCCCCACTGAGCAGAAAGCCCGATGCGGGGCTCCATCCCAAGACCCTGAGACCATGACCTGAGCCAAAGGCAGAGGCTTAACCCACTGAGCCACCCAGGCACCCCCAGTCAAGGTAATTCTTAAAAAGCAAATTAAGGAGGGTTGGCTCTATCAAATATTATATGTAGATATGTACATTTAAAGATACAATAAATAAGTTAACTAAGTTAACTTAGTACAATTATTTAATATTTATAAATTTTTATAGAGAAAACAATTATAAACTGGTGATAATATTTTAGAATAGCAAGGAGCATTCTTTGTTAGGCAAAGCATTTGGGCTTAGTTCGAATTCTTCATATTTGACCTGTGGCGCTGAAGATCATACCATGCCTGTAATTCGTAAGTGGAAGCTAGCATCAAAGGTCTCCTAATGCAGGGGTGGTAATGGGATGATATGTGGATTCACACAGATATGGGGGCATGCCGAAGGGACACAGAGGGCAAAAGAAGGAACTTCCAATGGCTATAGCTGGAATAAATTGGTCAACAAAACAAATAAAATAGCATTGGATTCTAAGTTAAAATAAATGTCCACAATTCATATGGATATAAGTAAATAACTGAATAAATGAACAAATGTGGGAGAATAGACAAATCGGTGCAGAACAATTTAAAATCATTTATGTAGGGAGTGCCTGCATGGCTCCTTCAGTTGAGTAACTGCTCAGCTTTGGCTTAGGTCATGATTCCAGAGTCCTGGTATTAAGTCCTGTGTGTGTTTCTCCCTTTGCCTCTCTCCCCTGTGCATGCTCTCTCCCAAATAAATAAAATCTTTAAAAGAATTAAAAAAATATATTAAAATCATTTATATAGATATTTAGCCTTCAAGGAAGTGGAGTATAACTTTGCACTACTCCCATATGGACTACATGTAATTATTTCCTTCTTTCCAAAGAATACAGAACGAAAAGAGAAGGAGAGGGGAGTAACTTTGTACTGGGGAAACCCGACAAACACTCCTTCATCCAGGAGACCAACATCAGCATCAATAGTGATGAAGCATGCTAAGATCATGTACTCTCAAGAGGACATGATGAGGATGGCACTTTGCTGTGGGATCTGCCACTCAAAAACCCATGACCCAGTCTAATAGAAAGAAAAATCACCAGAAAAACCACATTAGAAAGACATTCCATAAAACAAATAATCAATAGTCCTGCAAATGCCAAGGTCATCAAACCTGGAAATCCCCAGTCATGAGAAGCCTAAGGAGTCATAACAAAAATATAACATGGCATCCTGAATGGGATGCTGGGTCAGAGAAAGAACATCAGGTAAAAACCAAGGAAGTTGGAATATAGGTTGTAGTTAATTTTCCTGTATTAGTATTAGTTCACTTGTACTCGACTAACATAAAATAATCCTTAATAAGGATGTGTGGTTCAGAAGAACTGTCTGTGAAATCTCAGTTTTTCTTTAAAAGTGGTATTATTTGTTATAACCCACAATGTCTCTTGGAGCTATTATAATATCAATACATTCTTGGGCGTCTGGGTGGCTCAGTGGATTAAGCCTCTGCCTTCAGCTCAGGTCACAATCTCGGGTCAAATCCTGGGATTGAGTCCCGCATTGGGCTCTCTGCTCGGCGGAGAGCCTGCTTCCTCCTCTCTCTCTCTGCCTGCCTCCCTGCCTACTTGTGATCTCCCTCTGTCAAATAAATAAATAAATTTTAAAAATATAATATCAATACATTCTTAAGGAGGAAGTTACTGACTTTGTTACATAATAAATTTAGAAGTATAACAGAGTTTCTCATAATTAATATTAATCAACTACCAAGAGACAGCTTTGGGGCACCATTCATAGATTTGCCCCTTTCTGAGAAGAAATAGGTCCACAAAAAATAATAGATGGGATTCTATATAAGAATCCAGTCATTGATGTCATAAATCTACATGCAGCTAAAAATTTTTAAATCCTATTTGTTTTTGAATGGTGAATTCTGGAATATATGTATTTTAAATAAAATCTACTTTTAGGAGTCAATCCCATTTATAATTGCACCCAAAACCATAAGAACCTAGGAATAAACCTAACCAAAGAGGTACAGAATCTATACTCAGAAAACTATAAAGTCCTCATGAAAGAAATTGAGGAAGACACAAATAAATGGAAAAATGTTCCATGCTCCTGGATTGGAAGAATAAATATTGTGAAAATGTCTATGCTACCTAAAGCAATCTACACATTTAATGCAATTCCTATCAAAGTACCATCCATCTTTTTCAAAGAAATGGAACAAATAATTCTAAAATTTATATGGAACCAGAAAAGACCTCGAATAGCCAAAGGAATATTGAAAAAGAAAGCCAAAGTTGGTGGCATCAAAATTCCAGACTTCAAGCTCTGTTACAAAGCTGTCATCACCAAGACAGCATGGTACTGGCACAAAAACAGACACATAGATCAATGGAACAGAATAGAAAGCCCAGAAATAGACCCTCAACTCGATGGTCAACTAATCTTTGACAAAGCAGGAAAGAATGTCCAATGGAAAAAAGACAGCCTCTTCATAAATGGTGTTGGGAAAATTGGACAGCCACATGCAGAAAAATGAAATTGGACCATTTCCTTACACCACACATGAAAATAGATTCAAAATGGATGAAGGACCTCAATGTGCGAAAGGAATCCATCAAAATCCTTGAGGAGAACACAGGCAGCAACCTCTTCAACCTCAAACGCAGCAACATCTTCCTAGGAACATCACCAAAGGCAAGGGAAGCAAGGGCAAAAATGAACTATTGGGATTTCATCAAGATCAAAAGTTTTTGCACAGCAAAGGAAACAGTTGACAAAACCAAAAAACAACTGACAGAATGGGAGAAGATATTTGCAAACGACATATCAGATAAAAGGCTAGTGTCCAAAATCTATAAAGAACTTAGCAAACTCAACACCCAAAGAACAAATAATCCAATCAAGAAATGGGCAGAGGACATGAACAGACATTTCTGCAAAGAAGACATCCAGATGGCCAACAGACACATGAAAAAGTGCTCCATATCACTTGGTATCAGGGAACTACAAATCAAAACCACAATGAGATATCACCTCACACCAGGCAGAATGGCTAAAATTAACAAGTCAGGAAATGACAGATGCTGGTGAGGATGCGGAGAAAGGGTAACCCTCCTACACTGTTGGTGGGAATGCAAGCTGGTGCAACCTCTCTGGAAAACAACATAGATGTTCCTCAAAATGTTGAAAATAGAACCACCCTATGACCCAGCAATAGCACTACTGGGTATTTACCCTAAAGATACAAACGTAGTGATCTGAAGGGGCACGTGCACCCGAATGTTTATAGCAGCAATGTCCACAATAGCCAAACTATGGAAAGAACCTAGATGTCCATCAACAGATGAATGGATCAAGAAGATGTGGTATATATACACAATGGAATACTATGCAGCCATCAAAAGAAATGAAATCTTGCCATTTGCGACAACGTGGATGGAACTAGAGCATATCATGCTTAGCGAAATAAGTCAAGCAGAGAAAGACAACTATCATATGATCTCCCTGATATGAGGAAGTGGTGATGCAACATGGGGGTTTAAGGGGGTAGGAGAAGAATAAATGAAACTAGATGGGATTGGGAGGGAGACAAACCATAAGTGACTCTTAATCTCACAAAACAAACTGAGGGTTGCTGGGGGGTTGGGCGAAGGGGGGTGGGGTTATGGACATTGGGGAGGGTATGTGCTATGGTGAGTGCTGTGAAGTGTGTAAACTTGGCGATTCACAGACCTGTACCCCTGGGGATAAAAATATATTATATGTTTATAAAAAATTAAAAATATATAAATAAATAATAAATTTTTTAAAAAATCTACTTTTAACTGATTTCATGAAAAGTCAGGGCATAACTAAGTGGACATCTACAGACCTGGCAGAAAGTTAAGTTGGTTTACATGTAAACATTCCATTATCCCTTTAATGCAAGCATAAAGTAGTCAGTAATCATCACAGCTTCCCCACTTATTTCAAGAATGATTATGGTGTTCACTAAAACAACTGCTTTAAGTTACTAAGTTTAAGGTCATTTGATATATGACAAAAGATAACAGAATGCAAGCTAAACTGCCATCCACTTAAAACATATATATATAAATGGACTTTATTTTTAGAGCATTTTTAGATTCACAATAAAATTGTATAGAACATACAGAGAATTCTCATGTACCCCCTACTCCTTGCAACACAGTCTCCCTTTTCATTCTCTTGATAAGTGTTTTTCACAGAGATGTTTTTAATTTAAATGGAACCCAGCTTATCAATTTTTCTTTCATTGTGCTTTGGGGTATCTAAAAAGACACTGCCATGCCAAGGTCATCTACAAGTTTAATGATTTTGTATTTTACATTGAAGTCTATGATCCCTTTTGAGCTAATTTTTGCAAAGTCTCGAAGATCTGTGTCTACCTTGATTCTTTTCACATCTAGAGGTCTAGTTGTTCTGGCACCATTTATTGAAAAAAAAAAAAAAAAAACATTTTCTCCATTGCATCGTCTTTCAGTCTTTATCAAAGGTCAATCTACTATATCTGTGTGGGTCTGTTTCTTCTTCATGTTCCAACAATTTACACGTATTCTTTTGTCAATACAATGCCGTCTTGATTACTGCGGATTTACAGTAAATCTTAAAGTTGGGCAATGCCAGTCCTCCAACTTTGTTCCTGTTCAAATTTCTCTTGGCTATTCCTAGACTTTCCTTCTCCATATTTACTTTAGAATCAGATTTTCAATATCTGTAAGATAACTTGCTGGGATTTTGACTGGGATTATATTGAATGACAGATCAAGTTGGGACAAATGGACATCTTGACAATATTATTGTCCTATCCATGAACATGGAGTGTCTATTCTGTTTTGATTTCTTTTTTCACCAGAGTTTTGTTGTTTTCCTCATACAGACCTTGTACACATTTTGCTAAATTTATATTTAATTCTTTCGTTTGGTGCTAATGTAAATGGTATTGTGCTTTTACCTTCAAATTCCATTTTTTTATTGCCTTTATACAGAAAAGTGGCATTTACATATTAAACTTCTATCCTGCAAACTTGATCTAAAAGTTTAGTGGCTCCTGGAGTTTTTGTGGATTCGTTAGGATTATCTACACAATCATGTCATCTGCAAACAAAGACAGTTTTATTTTTTCCTTCCTAATCTGTACACTTCTTATTTTCTTTCTTGTTTTTTCTCACCAGCTGGAAATCCCAGGATGATGCCAAAAAGGAATGGTGAGAGGGATACCCCTACCCCATACCTGATCTCTGTGGGAAAGCTTCCAGTATCTCATAATGAAGCCAAATGTTAGTTGTAGGTTTTTGTAGGTATTCTTTATCAGTTGAGGAACTTCCCCTCTATTTCTGGTTTGCTGAGTTTGCTGTGTATTTTCATCGATCTAGACTCCCCTCTCATTTCTCTTTTGCCACTAGTACAAAATAAAGATGGAAGAGGAGTCTCTATCCAAAAATATTAAATGATAAGTATATGAATAAGTCAGCACTTAGGTTGAGACTTAAAACAAAGGCCCTACTAACCCCATATATGTTGATTGATTTCCTTAATATCTGTTCCACACACAGATTCTCACTTAGGTGGATGAAGTTATGAAATGCCTAGTTCCTTTAATTTGTTTTATGTAACTTATGTTGTGCATTAATCTAGAAAGTTAATATTTGAATATACTCTTAGGGCTTTAAAAACTAATATAACTTTCCTTATTTCTCATGCTTCAAATTGTCTAGTTGAAATGACATAAGTTACAAGATAATTTATTAAACAAGAGTGTTCATTAGTTGCTCAGTAATATGCAGTTTTCTGAAACTAACCAGTTTTCAGAGGATGCTCATCAGGGCACAGAAAACACAAGAGAACAGAGGAGACAGAGAAGGTTCCAGGACAAAGAGCTGATGCATCATGCAGCCTGTCTTGTGGAAAAAGAGCAAGGAGCCAATATTTTGCAAACTGTATTGGAAGGAAGCAAGTCCTGCTGAGAAATCAAATTTCCCAGACTGTTCTAAAAGTACTTGCTTCCATCAAATCTGTGAAGACTGAGGACATTCTGCCTTTAACAAGCCCTGGAAGCACTTGCTGGTATTGAACACAACAGAACTAGGAGGATTTGAATTGGAATTCAATCTTCAAAATTCAAGAAGATTGAATCGAGCTCAGATCAGAACACCTCCCTCAGTCATATTCATTAAGATTTGTCACCAAATGTTCAGTGAAGAGCTAACATATACCCTCCATGGGTCAATATACATGCATGAACCTGGATCATTTAGAATACAGGTTCCTGCCTGTAGATACATTATCAAAACAATACATTATCACCATGCAGTTTGGAGACCACAACTGTTCACCAACTATTTTCACACTCTACAAAATCACACACATGCATATGCACATCACATACAGACACACCTATAAAAACTCTTTCAAGCGTTGTTGCATATAGATAAGAGTTCTAGTATAGACCACACAGTCTGGTATCCAAATTCAGCAGCAAAATTAGGTAAGCAGCCCTTCATGTGAAATCTTGTCTCAGAAGGGTTTTATTCTTTTTCCTGCATGACTTTTTTTCATATCTTGTCTGAGGGCTAAGCGTCATATAAATTTTTTGGTTCCTTTTATATGCATACTGTTTATTTGATGTAAAACATCTAGGCAGTTAGACAATATTTTTAATATAAAATTTCCCATTTTTCCTCAATATTATTAGGCAGAAAGAAATTTTCAGATATATTTACTTATATATACTTACACAGGTGTATCTTTGGCAAGCTTTGATCTATAAAAATTTGCACCTAGATTCTTCATTTAATTATGCTTAAATTCTTTCTTACTTACATAATTCTAACCACCACTCAAATGTAAATTGTCAATTCCTAGGAGATAGAGGCCCAGTTTGAAGAGAGAAGAAAAATTAACAACTTACTCTGTAAGACCTATGCTCACGATGAGAAAATTTTAAATGAGGAGGCAGAGCAGAGGAAAAAAGTCAGCAGTAATGAAAAGACACAATCCAGGGGAAAAGCGATTTCCAGCTTCTGAGGGAAATGGTTCCATGTAAACTCCAGGTGATTATAATAGATATGTGTTTCAAGTTTTTGTTCCTCAGAATATAATTTTACATTTTAAAATGTGTATTCTGCCATCTTGTAAAAAATACCTTAGAATTTTTATCATAACATATTTTGGCTTCATTTGGTATGTTCTGCTGTTGACTGGTTGCAAGTTTCCACTTTGTGTATCACCAGGGTCCAGAATGGAAAAGGCAATCCCATTTCAGAGCAGCGATTGTGTTCTGTTTCTGCTGCGATTTAGGAGGGCTCCTGAATGCCATCATGCCAGTCGACTCTAACATACGCACAAGGACCTCTCGCACCTGTCCCCACACAGCTGAAGCAATCAAAAGCATTGGGATCGTTCTTAGACTTCTTGAAAATCCAATCTATAATTCCTGCCTTGTTGAGTTCCACAAATACAAATGGCAAAACTCTGATCAGTCTGTGATGTTTTTCTCTATCATCAGCCATAGAAATGAGCCAGAAACTTTTCTAGACTACACTCCTTACTTTTTTTTCCTTTTTTTTTAGAATTATATATTCCACCTTTATGCAAAGCCTGAGATATATATTTACCTTTATTAATTTATAATATATGAGCACCATCCTATATGGAGCATGACAAAGTAATGTATCTTAGAGATTTGACAAGGCCTAATAATAATGGTTTATTATAATATATATTATATATAATAATAATGCTTGCATTTTATAAACAATATTTTTGAATGATTCTAAACACTATACATACTTAATGCTTTTACCAGCCCTATGATATATGTAATTTTATTTTACCGTTTTGCAAATGGGGCATTGGAAACACAGAAAGATTTAATTAGCTGCCCAAGGTCATACAGCCGATAAGCTGCAGAACCAGCCACAGAGGCAGTAGCTGGAATGTGTGCTCTTAATAACCATCTTGCATTGTTCTTCTGATTTGACCTGCATTCCTATAACTGCCTTCTTCTGATGTGATGTGAATTACCAGATTTCCTCTCTAGCAAAATGCCAACAGTTCTAAGGAAATTTAAAAAGATAGTTTTAGGGTGAAAAGGGGAATGAAGAAAAGAAGAAATAAGAAATGAAAAGGAAGAGAAGAGGAAAAGACAGAATGGCTAGCAATTTTCCTTTGATATCAATTAGAAAATATATTTTTATTTAAAAATTAATATGCCAAAAACAACAACAAAAAAACACATACTCTACTCTCCCTTTTATACTAGGTTCCTTAGTGAAGAAATAAGGAGAACTATTATTGTACTGGATAATTGGATGTAACTCCTATTTGGATGAACCATGAGATCAAAGAAAAACAAATTAAATTTGGTAGTACTACTGAAGAGAATACATTTATGATGGGGGGAAGAAGGCAGAGGAAGGAAATTTAAGAAGAAAAAGAGCCTCAAGTCACCACAAGATTTGGGTTTCATTAGAGGATTATTGTAATATTACTTGGCCAAAAGATACATGATACAAACATCAAGCTCCAGTTTTCAGGATAACAAAAAAGTAACAACTGCAGTAACATTCAGGAGCCATGGTGATCATCAGCTGAAATCTCTATCGATACAACCCAGGTATACTGTGGCTGTGGCTGAATAAAAACTACAGGTCTACACGTTCTGTCTCTAGCATTTCTATTGTGTCTTCATAACTAAAGCAGTGTTTTCCTGTGAACTCTGAGATACCACCTCAGGGACAGAAGTGCTTGCTCATGAAGCCCAGGGTCTGGTGGAAATGTTCTTTGAGACCTTGTCATTTGTTTGAATGGTGAGCATTCCAAGATGAGATGTAGAGGCCCCTGTTTTTCCTTGCCCCCAAACCTGTTCTTCGTACAGGATGAGAGAGTCCCTCCTGCCCTCAGGCCCCCCCCACACACACACTTCCCTTTGGGGGAAGCCCTTCTCTATCTCCTAGCTCCTGTCATTTTGACAGTGCTCAGTGCAAGCCTGGCCGCTGATTGCACTTTTTCCCGAGTTCATCCAAGTTCATACGAGGAAAAGCTGTCTGCAAGAGCAGCAGGTAAGAAGAGACAGACTCTCCTCAGTTCCTATTTCATATTGTGGGAAAGGTTGCTCCAGCCCTGAAGTCTCCTAATTACATGACTCTTTAAATTCACTGTTCCCCTAGTGTTTTAGTCACATGTAACAAAAGGGAGAAAACAAGAAAGGAGAAGACAGATTACAGTAATGTTCCTGGCGAACATAATACTTAAATGTCTTTCCCCATTGTTGTCTGCCTAATGTAGTCCAACATTTAAGAAATAATGTTATGTCCAAATTAAAATGACAACAAAACAAAGCCCGTAGATTTACTCTGACTCTAACAAAGTGTAGCATTAGTTAGTATTCTTCGTCAACTGAACATTCTGAGAAATTTCAGATTTCCATGGATTCCAGGATTCAGAATTCCGTGGATTGCCAGCAGATCTCAGATGGGGCCACACCAGCACTTCGACTGCACACAGCACAACTGAGCCCAGGATTGGTGGGCATCTCCAGATCTCTAGTTGCCTCTTAACCCAGAAAGCACAAATTCGGAGTGCCATTACAGATGATGTGTCTTCAAATAAAATACTCAGATTTAATCAGTGTATGTAAAAAAAAAAAAAAAAAAATCTGATAAGATTCTTAAAAGCACATATATCTCAGGTCTTACCCAAACCTTAGGCAACATACCCTTTTACAGGTTGAGCCCAGGGATTTTTCTGATAAATTTTCCAATGTGTTGGTGATCTTCACATCTGATTAAGATTATCTGGCATATTCTCTTGGTACATGTGGCTCAGCAAAGCAAAAAGAGGTCCACTTTACTCTGGGACCAGCAAGACTCTATCATAATCTGGATGATTGTGACACGCAAAATATATGGTATATGCATGCATGAATGAATGGGCGAAGGAGTTGTGTGTTCTGCATCACAATTAAGCTGACTAAACTATGTGAACTTCCCTAGCAGATAAGAAAGTAACACAATTCCTGTTAATGTGAAGTGTTTCTACAAAGGGCAATGCTGGCCCTAGCATAATAGAACATGGTCAGTCTCTTTTGTATCAGAGGGAACTATGAGAACTCTAAGGAACCTTTCAGTTTAACAGATACTGGCTATGTATTAGCAGATACAGAAAATGTACCCACTTGGATGATACGTGACAGAGGCACTGGCAGAGTGAAAGATGAGAGCAGTGGCTACAATGTGGCGCCAGCTCCTACAGGCTTTTCCTCAGGCACGAAGCTCAGCTGCTTCTACCCCAAGTCCGCAGGTTTGGCCAGGCCTGAGTGTGAATTGTAAAAACAGGAGGATGGGACACGTGATGCTTCTTAACTATGGCCTCAGTTGTGAGAGGCTAAAAGCTGAGGAATGCCGCGAGGGGATGCTCTCTGCTCCACCATGGCGGGAGCAGCAGGAACAGGCATCTTCAGAGCAAGCACACCTGCAGGAGCACAACCGGGAATGTGAGGCATCACTGGGATACTTCACTTCCCTTCTGCAGTAGAAGCGACCATGGTAAAGATTAAGTCGTGCAATTCGTAGGAAAATGAGGCACCTCTAGATTACTGTTTCCATCTCAGATGATTCAGTTTTAATTCAATAAAGGAGTGGGACAGTAAAGGGCTAGTGTGTTTGCTTGTCAATATCCATTCCCCCCTCCATCGTTCTCATTTTTCCTTTGGGAAAGCAAACCTCCACCACTCTCAATCCCATCAGCCCCAGAGCTGTGGCTCACAGTAATGGCAACAACATATCCATCGTCATCGAAACCCCAGCTGCTGGTGATCTTTTCGACCATACTGAAGCAGTCTACCTACAGAGGAAAGCCTAGGCAACTGACAGAGAAAGAGGGAGAGATGAGAAAAAGGAGGGGGGGAGGGGAAGAGAGAGGGGGAGAGAGAGACAGCGTTTGAGGTTTTGACTTCATTTGTTCCTAGCCCCAGTTTCTGCCTGTGGATCTCTTGGTTATGTGAACAATACTGAATTCCTCATTTAGTGTAAAGAAGTTTGATTTTAGGTCCTGTTACTTGCAACAACACAAATCCCACTAAGATTAAGTAGTTTAAGTCAAGGCCAGGATGAAGCGGACCTGGGACATTTTTCTGGGTTATACGAGGGGCTTGGGAGGTCGGTCCCCACCTCTGGATGCCTGAAATCTCTCTCACAAGTCAGCATCATATCGACACCTCTGGGGAGGATGCTATGATCAACCAGTTTAGTGGGGCCATAAAAAGCAGGATAACAGTATCATCTAAGTCAGGGTATTAAAGGGGAAAGGAAATGAGGTAAAAAATGACCTCACAACAGCAGGCATAAACCAGAACTGCTCCAGGAAATCCATGGTCCCTTTAGCAAGAAAGAAAGGAGAGGTCTCTGGATTTTAAGGCAAAAAGGCTCAAGCTCAGAGCTGAGTCTGTCAGGGAATGCTCCTGAGCAAATCACTTTGCTCCTCTGAAATTCAATTTCTTCACTCAAAACATGGAGATGACTCTTTTTCTCTCGTGCAAGATCAAATGATACATGGGCTATAAACTGAGATAGCTCAAATTAAACATTTAAAACCACAGCAGATATCCAGACAGAAGCCCTTTGTTCCACATTTTCTCTCCAAATTCCACCCAAACTGAAACTTTACAGAAACGGGTTCAGTTGCCATATCTATTATAACTTCACAAACTCTAAGAAGATATTTTTCTTCATCTTATACTTAGACTGTATTTCTAAACAACTCTGAATTAAGTGAAAAATTTCAATGAGGAATTTCAGTGGACTAAAATACTCCAGTTCAATAAATTTGATGTTTTCATTAATAACAGAAAATGTATATTGGGCCGGAGGTCTCATAAGTTTAAAATATGCAAATAACACGCATTCCACGGCAGTCCCAACAGAAGTTTGGTGAAATTTTGGTGACATCCTGTCAGGAGGCTGAACTGGATTTGCAAATGCACACAAGAGTTTAACCAAGTGTGTGCCTGGCAGCATGCCAAGAGTCTCCAGAACTGTACACACTTTAAACCAGTTCTCAAGTGTTTCATTACGTATGGCTTTCCCTTAAGGGCTATTTAACTCCTGGGATGAGGCCCTCAATTCAAGGATATTCATCTAGCTCTTACCAAGTGATTAGTACCTAGTGCACAAGGTAAGAAATCCTACACAATTATTCCAAGCAAACACCTACTAAAAAAACAAAGATCTGTCCTTTTTTCTGATTTGTACATAGACTTGATATTGAGGCATTTTGGCACAGTTCTGGATACTACCTGTCACTCTCACACCTCCAAAATGTACTCACATCCTTTACATGACTCAGGACTCCATACACTGTGGCATCGTCTGCTGCGCTCGGTCATGGGAATGGTACGACCATTCACCTTGAGCTCTTTTGCATACGCCTGACCAATGGTCACGTTATTATGTATGTATGTATGTATGTATTTTTACAGAGGATGGCATAAAATATATATTCCTCATTCTAGATGAAATTAGGTTTTTTTGAAGTCACCTCTTTGAGATAAGGCTCTGAGATAGCAAAGTGAATTGTTTGGTTAAAAAAATCACCATATTACTTTTCAGCTACATTTTTAACAAGGACATTAATCATTGCCTGATTGATTTATATTTTAGAATATCTACTTCAGTCAAAAAAAGAAAAATCTCTTTTCTCCTTGAACTTCCAGGACGCCTGCACTTTGCCTTGATCCCACTGTGTGAGCTGCTCACCTCAGCTCACAAGTGTGTGCGTGGCCATGGCCTGGAGGAGCCCATGCTCAAGAGCAGAGCTGGTTAGGGTGTGCTTTCCCAGGACAGTTCCATGCATCATGTGCCCCTGCTTCTCACACTGTGCCAAGAACAATTATAAAACGTGTTCCCCAAGCAACAACCCAGGAGCAAAAATAACCTCTTGACTGTGAATTGCTGCCTTGAAGCGTTAAAGACTGTGAAGGTGACTTATCTCATTTCAACACTAAAAGGGTTTTTAATACAGGCTATGTTTTCTCCCAGAGTATTAAAGAAAGGTCCTGAAAAAGACAAAGTTAAGTAAGGGGAAATAAAGCATGAAAATGCTGCTTTATGAATAGAGAGGATATTATCCCAGTACGGTTTTTATAAAACATTTTCCTTCATACTCTAATATTCTCTTTACGATCGAAGAAGTAGGCTCGTTATTGACTATCATCTGGCTTCGTTAGCAGGACATTCAAGGTCCTCCAGGAAAAGTCCCGATAAGCACTCAATTTCATTTTCTTTTAAAATTTCATGCTCATAAGTCGTGCTGTGTACCCATGCTTGTGAACGCTAATACGTATGTCTCCGTTTAATGGAAGAACGGACACAAATTCTTTGCAGTTCCTCCAACACACCATGTTATGTCTGTCTCATGCTCTATCCCTTCTCTCTGCTCTTCAATCTTGAAGAGCCCTTCCTACTTTGTAGACATGTAAACACAAACACCTTTCAAGACTCGGCACAAATATTACCCCTTCTGGGAAATATTTTTACCCCATTACCCATTTTGTCCCTGACTAAAATGGAACCCCTCATTTACTTCCTATCGTAACACCTGAAATTTTTCAGCAGCTAGTGTGCTTAAGGGCAAGTCTACTTCATTACTGTATGGCAGGGCACACCACAGAGCCCGACACAGAGCTCATATCCCACACTTAATGGATAGAGGTAATGTGAAGTTCATAAGGACATAATAATAGGTAAACTGGTTTACCCCAAGTTTTTCTTTTCAATATTTTTACAAAGCTGGGAAGACCTTTAAAAAAATCTAGTATTTCTAATCTAGTTTCAATTTACATTTAAAAATTGTGGCTAAAATTTGTTAAGTGAATTGCTCAAAGACAAACCTAACGATTAATGTCAGGAGAACCTACAACCATTCACTTCCATGTCAACAGTGTCTATGATATTATACTTCTCTGTATTGAGAGTACATTTGGATAATCTCTAAAATTCCATAGTTCTAATAATTCTTTTTTGTTTGTTTTTGAGCTAAAACTGGTATATGAGATTATATAGCTTTCAGGGGGCCAGCATTATAAGTTGACATCTGTATGCACTATAAAGGGATTGCCACAAAGTGTCGAGTTAGCATCTACCACCACACAACTGACCCTCTCCCCTTTTGCCCACCCTTCACCCCCATTTCCCTCTGGTAAGCCCTAGTGTATTCTCTGTATCTATGAGTCTGTGTTTGTATTGTTTTGTTTGTGTGTTGTTTTTTAGATGCCACATATAAGAAAAATCATAAGGTATTTATCTTTCTCTGTTTGACTATTTTACTTAGCATAATACCCTTAGGGGTCATCCATGTTGTCACAAATGGCAAGATTTCATTCTTCTTTATGGCTGAGTAGTAGTCCATTGTGCACACACATGAACACACACACCACTCTCTTTGTACATTCATCTATTGAGAACACGGGATACTTAGGTTGTTTCCATCTCTTAAACTGTTGTAAAAAATGCTGCCATGAACAGAGGGGTCCAAATGTCTTTTCAAATTAGTGTTTTCACTTTCTTCAGGTAAATACCTAAAAGGCTAATAGTTGGATCATTGGTACAACTGTTCTTAATTTTTGAGGAATCTCCATACTGTTTTTCAGAATGGCTGCATGAATTTACATTTCCACCAGCAGTTTTTTCTGCACCTTCTTGTGAATGTTTGCTATTTCTTGTCTTTTTTTTTTTTTAAGATTTTATTTTATTTCATAAAGAGAGAGATCACAAGTAAGCAGAGAGGCAGGCAGAGAGAGAGGAGGGTAAGCAGGCTCCCTGCTAAGCAGAGAGCCCGATGCAGGGCTCAATTCGAGGACCCTGAGACCATGACCTGAGCCAAAGGCAGAGGCTTAACCCACTGAGCCACACAGGTGCCCCTATTGTCTTTTTTACTGTAGCCATTTTGACTGATGTGAAGCAACACTGTGGTTTTGATTTGCATTTCTCTGTAATTAGTGATGTTGAATATCTTTTCAAGTGCTTTTTGGCCATGTTTGTCCTCTTTGGGAAAAAAATGTCTATTCAGATCTTCTGCTAGTTTTTTACTCACAATGTTTGTTTTTTCATTGTTGAGTTACATGAGTTCTTTATATATGGATATTAACCCCTTTTTGGATATATGATTTGCAGATATCTTCATCCATTCAGTAGATTGCCTTTTTGTTTTGATATGGTTATCCTTTAATGTGCAGAAGCTTTTTAGTTCAATGTGGTCTTACTTATTTATTCATTTTGTTTCCCATGTCTCTGAAATCAGAGCCACAAACACAGCACTAAGACCAATGTCAAAGAGCTTACTGCCTATGCTTCTTCCAAGAATTTTAGTTTCAGATCTTGCATTCAAATCTTTTAATCCATTTTGAGTTCTTGTATGGGGCAAGCTAGTGGTTGAGTTTCTTTTTTCTTTCTTTTTTTTTTTTTTTTTTTTTTTTAAGATGTGGTTGTCCAGTTTTCCTAGGGCCATTTATTGAAGAAAACTTTATCGAAGAAAGATATTCAGTGTATGTTTTTGACTCCTTTGTTATTCATAACTGTCTATATGTATCTATGGCTTTATATCTGGGCCCCCAATTCTGTTCCTCTGATCTACTGTTTGTTTTTATGCCAATCTCTAAAGTGTTATGGCTCTGACAATTTTCTTTTGTCATTTTGTAGAAGCAATAATTCCAATATTTAATATAGAATCATCTTTTTTTGAGAGATTATTGAGTGGAAAGCAACTATCATACTCATAAAATAGATGAAGATATCTAAACCTTGGTCTTTGTACACAGGAAAGTTGCCATTTAATCAATGTAAGATGAAAATCCTGCCTTATGGTTTATATGCCAGGACATGCTCTACCCCAGCGATTCTAATAAGGTCTGTGAAAAATAATCTAGATATAATTTCTTATAAGGGAATAGTCTTAATCATTTCTGCTTATAAAAGGTTGTGTGTCATTTATCACTGTATATTATACCAAATGAAATTTTGAGAGTTAGCCCTTAAAGCAAGATTTTGGACAAACATTTTGAAGTTTCTGGTTTTTTTTTCTAGTTTTTTTTATATTACAGTTTTCTCCAAATCCTACTTTCAAAAATTTTTTTGAGTCGGTAAAGTTAACTGGGTAATATTGTCATTAAAAATGCTATCATTTCCACCAATTTTGGAAATTCATACTAAGTTATTCAGTCATATTAATTCTTATTGCTCTGTTCTAGTAATTCATTTATATGCCTCTCTTCTCAAAATTTTCCAGAGACTAGGGAAATAATTAAATTATATTAGCTTAAATTAATAAATACAACTATAATATTGATTTAAAAATATAATTTCTAATGCCTTTCTCTAAGAAACATAGATTTCCATAAGAAAAATAAGAAACCCAAAAATATATAACGAGGTAAGTTATGACCTCCACAACCTAGAGATGTTTGACAAAAAGCAACACAAACAAGAGAATAAAGTTGGCAAAAAGAGTATGAGCCACGGGTGCCTGGGTGATCAGTGGGTTAAAGCCTCTGCCTTCGGCTCAGGTCAGGATCCCAGGGTCCTGGGATAGAGCCCCATATCAGGCTCTCTGCTCAGCAGGGAGCCTGCTTCCTCCTCTCTCTCTCTCTCTCTCTCTGCCTGCTTTTCTGCCTACTTGTGATCTCTATCTGTCAAATAAATAAATAAAATCTTTAAAAAAAAGAGTATGAGCCAGTAAGAAAAATAACTGAACTTTAAATAGTGTTTTCAAATAAGTTAATAAAGTCCATAGAATGAATATATATATGAATATATGTATGAATGAATATATATGCATGAATATATGTGCCATATATATGATGATATACAGATACACACATATATATGACATATTTATACACATTTTATATATTTATACAAATTTACATGCACATAACTGTCAGTACAAAGTGTAAGGATATTTAGCAATGGAGAATAATGTTTTACAGAGTTCACTTGAAATTGCAAATACTGGTTATTTCCTAAACTATTTCCTTAATATACACAGAATGTAATACAAGATAATATGTTTCTGTTAGAATATTGAAAGGCTAATAATTAAAGGAAATTTTATTTTTACCAAGAGTTGGGTTAAAAAAATATCTTGGTCATATGTTAAGTACTGCTCTCCATCTATAGTCTGAACTATCAATTCACCTCTTTTATAAATTCCTAGTCAATTCAAATTAAAAATAAAACACAGTTGATGAATTTATATTCTAATACTATGCTGTCCAATATAGTAGACTCTAGACAAGTATGGCATTTAAATAACAAAAATTTAATAAAATTAAAAATCTACTCTCATTTGAATTGGCTACATTTATTTCTCCCTTCCCTACATGGAAGACAAAAGCCTGCATGACGGCATTGTAGAAACCAAGTGAGAAGAGATGGTGTGCATGTATCAGAAAAGGGAAAGCTCAAGATTCACTATATAAACCTTCATTTTGTCCTCTTGCGTTCAGTGCAGGCCTCTAACTTCAACCATGACTTCTGAGTTAATATAACTTATGTATTATGGCCTTCAGACAAGAAAACTGTCTCCTGCCAGGGCGAGGGAGGGGCTATCAACCAGGGTCTCAGAGTGCAGAGGGTTCCAGATGGTGCCGGGTGGTATTTAATCAGACTACAAAACAATTCTCTTTTATCCAATTCTTCATAGAAACGGAATGTCTCCAATCCCTGGGCTTCTGGGAGACTGAAGGCTTGACTCACTCAGCCTTCTTAAGCTGAATCAGTCAACTCTTCCATCTGCTTTGTGATTCCAGATTCCAATTTTATCATTGCCTTGTCTCCAATTTTCTGTCCTTTTTGACATCCATCAGATGAAAAGCTCTTTCCTCCTACTTCAGTGAGACTCTGAAAAGCCAAGGTGGAGAATTATCTGGTAAATTCACCACCTTTGTCTAGAAGTCTTAGCACAAACATCACAGTAACAAACCCCACAACATTTGCAAAGAAATCTATGGATCAAGATCCCAGAGATTACAGCCCTGTGCTTCAGGGAAGCTGCAGCACTGGAAATGCCCACTTCCGACAGGGCTGCCAAAATGAGGACTATAAGCCCTTCTATAATGTGTCTGGTAATCTTCCACTGAAACTCTTTAAATCTACCTGTTTTACTCTATCTGTTAAAAACTGCGGGTCCATGGGTCTCTTCATTCCAGCTGCCGGGACAGCACAGTTGAGGGAAAAACTTGAGTTATAGAGAGAAGGTCATACCCAGCACCTGTCAGCTCTGCTCTCTTCAAAGTGAACTTATAGGGCATCAGCTGTTGGTGCTAGTTTTATTCTCATCAACGGAAGGGCATGTACTCATAACCCTGTACTATAATATGCCAAACGGTGCAGAAAAGGGCTGACAGGGCATAATTTGTATAGGTTCTGAATATTTTCATTCAGTGCAAACAAACTTCCTGTAAGGTACATTTGTCAAATGTTTTCATCAATTTCACTTCTTGGGAGTTATACAGTTTAGATTCTGAAATAATGTGCTAATAGTACTTTGAACCATGAGAAATCAAATACAGAGCTGAGTTTCAGCTTATGTGATCTTTAAAACTCCAGTCAATTCAGCAAAATAGAAGTAGTATCAGTGTTAACATAAATCTATTTCTCTTGTGCAGCAATTATGCAAAACATTTATTTAAACTTTGTGTTTTTCTTTTTCAATTGATTGCTCTGGCTTTGTAAAAACAGCATAGCTAGCCTATCACACTGAAAAATGCTGATACTTCAAATCACACTTTTTTTTTTTCTTCCTGCATGTCATATTCACTAGCAACCCTTCAAATAATGAAGCCAAATTACTCAGTTAGATTTCTTGACTGGTTATGCTTTTGTGGTGGGGTCCATACAAGACAAGATTATTACTTAGGGCATACCTAAAAAGGAAATGTCAGTGTATCACATATTTTCTTTGATTTACGAAAATTAGTTTCAATTGCAAAGTGGAGGTTTCAAAATGGAAAAATTATCATTCGCAAATGACACACCTGATACTGAAGTCCTGGAAGACAAAGTAGCAACCCAGGCATTCTATGTATGACTGGGAGAACGTACAAAGGGAATTTTTCATGGGATTCCTTTTCTCACCTATCAGTCATGCACTGCTGTGTAATGTGTCAACTCGACTAAGCTGGAGCCACATTCCGAGAATCTTCTCTTTATATTCTGGGTTATTTGAGCAAAAATGAAATCTGTAAGATTTGGATGACAGAAGTGAAGCATTAGAAGATTCTCCTCTCTGGATGCCATGATGGTTCAAGGCTGAGACTAGTGAATTCCATTTTGTCCCCACTCTGCCACACTCCACAGGGAGCTCCTCCCCAGCTCTCAACCTGCTGGCAACAGTGACCTGGGCTCCCCAGCAAGTACAGCAAGTGCTGGGGAGCAAGCAAGTCCCTCCCAAGTGAGGACAGACTTCCAGGGGCCTGACCTGCTCTTCCCATCCCCAGTCTGGGAGCTGGATGCACTGGCTCCAGAGCTCTGGTCATTGACTCACCTTCAAATTCCACTTCCAGACCCCCATGTCCCTGATGCTCCCTCTAGTGTGTAAGCCTAGTCTTGCAAATTTATTTTTCTAGAATACTCATACTAGTTCTATTCCTCTAATAAATACAGAATTTTTAGAATATCAAAACCGTGCTCTACCCTGTATGAAAGGCAAATCCCACATCAATAAGATACATGGTAAACTACAGGGGAAATGTCCTGGTACACTCTGTAACTTAGAGCAAGTGTAGGACTCCTTAAAAATTTCAGAATAGCAACCATGCTGACCCTTTCCTTTTTCTAACTATCAACTACCATGTCCTTTATTTAGATATGTCTCTTGTTTGATATCTCCATTTTTTCCTTCTACTACTATGGTCATCCTTTATTACTAATTTCTCATTTTTATTCCAAATGCATACAGCCGCATATCAACTTTCCTTTAGAAAGGAATGTCCCTTAGAAAGGAATTGTTCCATATGATATATTCAGTTCATATTCCAAGACAAGAAAATTTTAATATAAATAAAAATATGTTAATTTCTAGGAATTTCAGAATTCTGAAGTGAACTGCAGGGGTGCAACAAGGCACTGTGCTGGTAGTGACTTCAAAGCCTTTACCGGTTAGGGGGCCACACAGCCCCTGCCTGGCTCAGCTGTTTCTTTCCTTGTGTAAGTGCCAGTGAACATGACAATTATGTGGTCTTGCTTCAGTATTTTCCTCTCACGCAATTCACCTCTTTCACATTCTGAAGGAATGATGATGACCTTTTCAGAAGCCTGACCTCCACCCCCTCCATTCTGACACTCAAAGAACTATTCCTGCTCTGAGGTACACCACTGTATGCCATTATTTCTACAAATTTCCACATGTCTAAAAGAATCATGTTGCCTCCAGATGAGAACACTTCCTGCCAACACCTTGGCTACAGCTAAACACTGCAGGTGAGACCCTGAAGCAAGACCCAGCTAAGCTTCCCAAACTTCTAACATACAAAACCTTGAGACTGTAAATATTTGTTGTCTTAAGTGTTTAAGTTTGTGGTGATTTGTAGCACACAGTAGATAACAAAAACACTTCAATACACACATTGGTGCATCTACCCATGAGTTCATACTAATACCTCCGATTCCAAGCCAACACAACAGATGATTCTAGTCTTCTTCCTGTCCTTTTCTGTAATTCCTTTCTCCTATAGTGAGAAATGTGACCCTCACCAACCACTGTATATTCTACTTGTCCAATTTTATTATACACATAAGGTAGTTTCAGAATTTCTAACTTATAAAAACCACACAAAATGCAAATTTACTAACTATACATAATGTCTACATAGTTATTTTTATTGTTAGCCTCACAATATGCTGTCAAAATACTATTTTAGGAAGTTTACTTAGGTCAGTTCATTTATTTTTCATCCATTTTACTGTGGTTTTGTTGTTAATTGTAACATGGTTTCATTTGTTATATTTTGCATACTATTTGGTGTTTTCGTTATATCCTGGTTGACATAAATTACTCATTTATTCTTTCGGGCATATGACACAGTTCCATGATTCTAAGAGTCAAACCTGGACCAAAGATTATCTGAATGTCACTTCTTTATTATCCCTACTCCATCGTTCCCATGTCCCCCCCCAAATTTGCCCCCATCCCCACCTACTCCCTACCGGTAACCTGTTTCATTAGTTTCTAGATCATCATTCCTATATTTCTCTTCTACAGATGAGTAAATACACCTGTATTTTCTTATATTCATTTATTTCTATTTTTCCTTTCTATACTATTGATGCCCTTTTTTGCACTTTGCTTTTTTCTTTCTTAACTTACTATACATGGGTGTTCATTCAATATTAGTTCATACAGATCTCTAGTATTCTATTAGAGCTGCACAGTAATCCACAGTGTAAATCCGACATAGTCACCTATTCTTCTAAGTATATGTATCTAAACTGTTTCCATGATTCTGAAATTGGAAACAATACTACAACAAATATCTATGTGCACAAGTATTTTTGTGTTTTGGGAGGTGTATCTTCAGGGTAGTGTTCTAAAAATGAGATCGATAAGTTAAAAGGTAAGTGCATACATAGATTATTTTTGGCTACAGTCAATATTTTTTTGGCTACCTACTTCTTTTCAAGAAAGAATGGGACCAGTTTGCTTTCCATTAGAAAATAATGAAAATGTCTACAGAATGTTTTGTAATATATTCTTATCAATCTGATGAGGAGAGATGGGCATGTACTATTTTATTTTATGCATATTTATGAATGGCATAGAATTTTCATAGGGCTGAGGGACATTTTAATGACTTTCTGGAGAAATACCTTGTATATTTTCCCGTTTTGGTCCTTGGCCTTCAAATGGTAAGACACACACACACACACACACACACACACACACACACAACACACACACATATTAGCCCTTACTCTCAGTTTTGAGTTACACGCAAAATTTTTCTCTCAGTTTGTTAGGACTTTTTTGTGGTTGTTGTTGGTGTTGGTGCTCTGATTTGGGGGCTTTTTTTTTTTCTTTGCCTTTGAGGTTTATTTTTTTGTCATGCAAAACTTGTATCACTTCTATATAGTCTACTACATCGATCTTATATTGACTTGGGATTTTGAGTACTAATAAGCAAAGTTTATAAATACTTGGGTTACAGAGAAATTCCCTCACAGTCCTTATAGGACTCAATGGTTTCACATTTAAAAAGCTAATCTTTTTGGAGTTCATTCTTTAGAATGGTGTGAGGACAGAGCTCACTCAATCTTTTTCTGAAAGGTTACTCAATTGTCCCAGTACCATTTATTAAATAGTACATTACTGTCCCAATGTTTTGAGATGCCATATTCATGATATATTAAATTTCCATATATTCTTTGGCTCTACTTCTTGGTTTTCTATTTCACTGGCTTGTCTATTCATGGGATAGCACCACCATGTTGTAATTATAGAAGCTCATGATATCCTTTAGTATCTAGCATGGCTGGTTTTTCCATCTTGTTTAACTTTTTCAGTGTTTTCTAAACTACCCATGAATGTTTATTTTTGAGTATGAACTTTTGAATCAAGTTGTCTAACTTCACAAAAATGCTTGCATGTACTAGCTGGAATTCCATTATGTTCATAAAGTAAGGAAGACCTTCCTGTTTGTAATGTTACTCTATCTCATCTATGAACAAAGACTCTTTTCTCCATTATTTTAAATCTAGTCTTTTAGTAGTGCTGGAAGGTTTCCTTTAGATTTTTCAAATTTCTTATTAAATTAATTTCAAAGTAGTTCATTTTTTGTTTGTATTGTCAACTGTAACCATTTGTGTAAATGAGGGCTATAATTTTTGTTTCTATTTTATCTGCTCACTTACTTTATCCTTTTAATATTGGGGCTAGTTTTATCATTTGTACTCTAGGGTTTCATAACCAATTATTATTCCCCAATTGGTTTATCTTATCTAATTGCATTCACTGATGGCCTTTATGAAAATGTTGAAGTATAGTGACAAGGTAGGCATCCTTTCCTTCTTCCCAATCTTACTGGAAATGCCTCATGCCTCTATTTTCCCTGATAATTAAAATACTAGCTTTGGGCTTAAAGTGTGTGTGTTTGTGTGCATATATAAAATTGAGAAGTATAATTTTTACATGGTATGGAATAATTTATAAAGCAATGAGATAAGTTAGTCTTTTAATGTTTGTTTCCTCTGTGAACTCATTCTGGGCTTGGTGCTTTTTGTGTATGGGGGAGATAATTCCTTAATAATTTTCTTTTTGAATTAAAAAAAAATGCCTTCTTTGGTTATAGATTCCTCTCCTCAGAACTCAGAATATGATGTCTTTAGGAATGAGGAAGATCTAAGGGGCAATCTGTGTCATAGATACTGCTGTATTTTTTTTTAATTTGTTATTTCCTTTCAGCGTAACAGTCCTACAGCCAGTGCTCCATGCAATCCATGCCCTCCCTAATATCCACCATCTGGTTCCCCAAACCTTCCACCCCTGCCCCTTCAAAACCCTCAGATTGTTTTTCAGAGTCCATAGTCTCTCATGGTTCACCTCCCCTTCCAATTTCCCTCAACTCCCTTCTCTCTAACTCCCCTTGTCCTCCATGCTATTTGTCATGCTCCACAAATAAGTGTGATAATTGACTCTCTCTGCTTGACTTATTTCACTTAGCATAATCTCTTCCAGTCCCGTCCATCTTGCTACAAAAGTTGGGTATTCGTCCTTTCTGATGGAGGCATAATACTCCATAGTGTATATGGACCACATCTTCCTTATCCATTCGTCCGGTGAAGGGCATCTTGGTTCTTTCCACAGTTTGGCGACTGTGGCCATTGCTGCTATAAACATTGGGGTACAGATGGCCCTTCTTTTCACTCCATCTGTATCTTTGGGGTAAATACCCAGGAGTGCAATTGCAGCGTCATGGAAGCTCTACTTTTAATTTCTTGAGGAATCTCCACACTGTTTTCCAAAGTGGCTGCACCAACTTGCATTCCCACCAATAGTGTAAGAGGGTTCCCCTTTCTCCACATCCTCTCCAACACATGTTGTCTCCTGTCTTGTTAACTTTGGCCATTCTAACTGGTGTAAGGTGGTATCTCAATGTGGTTTTAATTTGAATCTCCCTGATGGCTAGTGATGATGAACATTTTTTCATATGTCTGATCGTCATTTATATGTCTTCATTGGAGAAGTGTCTGTTCATATCTTCTGCCCATTTTTTTATATGATTATCTGTTTTGTGTGTGTTGAGTTTGAGAAGTTCTTTATAGATCCTGGATATCAACCTTTTGTCTGTACTGTCATTTGCAAATATCTTCTCCCATTCCATGGGTTGCCTCTTTGTTTTCTTGACTGTTTCCTTTGCTGTGCAGAAGATTTTGATCTTGATGAAATCCCAAAAGTTCATTTTCACTTTTGTTTCCTTTGCCTTTGGAGACATATCTTGAAAGAAGTTACTGTGGCTGGTATCAAAGAGGTGTTACTGCCTATGTTCTCCTCTAGGATTCTGATGGATTCCTGTCTCACGTTGAGGTCTTTTATCCATTTTGAGTTTATCTTTGGGTACAGTGTAAGAGAATGGTCGAGTTTCATTCTTCTACATAGAGCTGTCCAGTTTTCCCAGTGCTGTATTTTTAAATGTCACTTCATTGTTATACAGAATCATTATCTTCAGATGTTACTTAGAGCTAATGTATTTTGTCTTCTCCAAAGACAAATTGATTCTTTATTTAAATATGCAGCATAGCCTCCTTCATATGTGCTTACATCATGAATTTTCATGTTGGTCAGAATTTAGCTTACTACATCTCTTAAGAGTCTGTCGTTAGCCTACGTTCAGAATTGTCACATATAGTCAAGGTATGCCATTCTCTTCTGGGAATTCCAGCATAGTGAAATAGAAGATGGAGTAGAATGGTAAGTATGACATCTGATATTCAACTTTAACAAAATAAAAAAAATAGAAAAATATATTTGACATTTCAACCAACCAGCAGCAGGTTGAGTAATGCTTTTTTTTTTTTTTTTTTTTTTTTTAATCTTAGAAATCCTTCTAAGTTCAAATTGGAAAAGTGTAGATTTGGACTCCATTCAGAGTGCAGAAAAAGTACGTAACATTTTTCAAAAGCTGTGCTTTTCTTTTCTTCTCTACATGACAGTATTTCCTTGAAAGCATAAATCTCTTAGGATATTATTTTATTCCATTGGGGGAAAAACAGGATGACTTGTCTATACCACTTTTTTGAAAGCTGATATTGTCGACACAAATACTAAATTCTCTGAGGAAAGAAGGAAATGTAATCATGAGTAGTATAGTCACTAGGATTATTTATATAATCCAGTATTAAAAGGACCTAAGAGATTTTTTTAAATGTGCTGAAGCTTAATATATGGCACTAAATGTCACCCATCTCTATGATCCTAAGATCCTCAACTCAGAAATCCTTCCTAGTTTCTCAGAAACTTGTTACATGGTCAGTGAGTGAGGATTTCCCAGCCTTTTAACTCCTCTTTATAAACAGAAAAGCTCAGCCAATCTCTTGATATGAAATTCTAACCTGTGTATTTTAAAACTAAAAATAAACAAAAGTAACAAGACAGATGTTATTTTGTTTCCCACCCTCATCTTTGTCAGGATTCCCTGCAGCAGAACATGATTCAATTCTGAGCTGCTGTTGTCTTGCTTTATTCATAACAATCAGAGACAGAAAAGATGTTTTGGAATGTAAGAGCAAACAAAGCAGGAGGCAGGAGCAAGGTGGGTTTAGAATTTCCGAATCAGGCAATTAGCCAGAGGATTGCACTATGAAGGAACAGAAGGAATGATACTGAAGAAGAGATTCCTAGTGCTTGCCACGGAAGTATAGCATTCCTAATTTTTCCCCAGCTTCTACCAGAATGCATTAAATATCTGAAGCCTACTTCCACACACACATATCTCCATCCAAAGTGTTCAAGAACTTAGAAAGAAGTTAGTTCCTCATCGGCTCACCTGTCTGAATTCTAGTTTTCCTAACACAGATCCTGCCCTCGGAAGAAGCTGTTTGGTGTGAGAATTAAACCATAAATGAAGTGGAGGAAATTAGATGTTAGGAAGACGCAGATACAGAGTACATGTGATTTTGCAAAAATAAACATAAAGGATGAACTGGACAAGATGCACCCTTCACAATAAATGAAGTCACAACGTATTAATTCTATGAATTTCTTCACCCTATCATGGAAAACAAATTCCCTGACTAAGTGGGAAGGGAATTTTTAGCGTTTGATGAATCTCATTTTATATTTTTTTTTAAAGATTTTATTTATTTATTTGACAGAGAGAGATCACAAGTAGGCAGAGAGGCAGGCAGAGAGTGAGAGAGAAGGAAGCAGGCTCCCCGCTGAGCAGAGAGCCCAATGCGGGACTCGATCCCAGGACCCTGAGATCATGACCTGAGCCGAAGGCAACGGCTTAACCCACTGAGCCACCCAGGTGCCCCGTGATGAATCTCATTTTAAATCTTGACTCTGCTATCTAGTAGTTTTTGGCAAATGACTTAATCATATATGCTTGTGTTTTTTCACCTGAAATCAATGATGTTTACATTATAGTGTTGTGGTAATGTTTAAATGAAGTAATGAATGCATTTCAGAGTCCAGACAACTGTTTTACTCTTAATACTATTGTTAATGTTCACATTCTCAAGTTACTTCCTATAGCCAGTGACCTCAGTGACTGAAGACCACTTCCAAGAAACAAGGTGATGCCAAAGTGATTATGCCACAATAGTGAAAGTAGAGAGGCAGAAAAATACCCCAGTATTTATAATATCATTACTCAAATGCCAGGTAATCAGGGAGTAGTTTCAATGCTATCATCAGTATGTTAATAAGGAGAAGAAATTTCAGGAGCAAGGAAATGAACCAAACTAAGACTTGAGGACAAGCAATGAGTTCACCTTCTAAAACCCCAATGCAGTCACTGCTTGAGCCATGACCAACCACCCACCTACTCCCTCCAGCAGCTCTACAGGCTGCTCCCACTGTCAATGAGGGAGAAGATGCTGCCATCAAAGGTTCATTTAAATTGTTGACATGAAAGGTACTGAGTCAATGCAAAGTATCATCATACTCTTACATGTGGCTCACAGAGTTTATTCTCAGATAATCCTGATGTGGCTGACATTTCAGAATATAAATTAATTCAAATTTAAATTAAAAAATGACAGATTGTTTAAAAGAACACTGATAGGATCCATTATAATTTTAGGTTTAGAAGTAATCTAAAATTCTGTGATTGTGCTCAGATTTAGAAAGTGAAGTAGCTATATATTTCAATTATATATAAAATACAATTCAGTTCAGGCCTATAATTCACATTCAATACAAAATGTGAAAATTCCATAGACATAATATTTATTATATGAACATGTAGTTTATTAAAATAGTCTTGTAGGCACAATAAATCATAAATTGCTATTTGTGTATTAAACTCAAATACTGTTATAGTAGTAGGCAGATTTTTTAAGTAATGGAATATTATACTACTGTAATTCAACATAGCATATTAATTATATTGATTATATTAATTTAAGTAATGAAATATGAATATGTAATGGAATGACTGCTCTATACTATATACAACATCATAAATATTCCAACTAGTTTTTTTTTTTTTTTCTAAAGCTAGGTTAGAACTAGCTAATACATTTAAGGGAGTAGGTATTTTACTTAATTCATGTGTCAAACTGGAAAGCAAATGTTGTTTGAAAGATTATGTCAGAGTGTAAGTGAAGTATTGGGATATTGAGTGAAGCGACTAATTCTCATTCTCTCTTCTTACTTCCAGATTATCAGTTCTGGGCTGCCTGTCACAAACCACCTTCCAGGGACCACCCTAAAATCCCCTTAGTGAGGTACAATTGAGTTTATTGGCCTAAACGCAGTAAGGGAGAGAGCACCAGATCTACCATGTTTTGTAGTGTATCAGAGTGTGAAAATGAGGAGGCAAGGCAACTTCTAGGGTCTTACACCTAGATAAGGGTGAAATGAAGGGGGGTCTTACATGGGGATGCACGTGGAATGATGGGGGTCTTACACCTGGATGCAAGTAGAATGAAGGAGGGTCTTTTGTCAGGATGCAGGTGGAATGAAGGGGGGGGGGGGTGTTGCACGGGATGCAGCTAAAATGAAGAGGGTTTTACAAGGTGGATGCCTGGCTCTGGTTGGACAGCACTAGGAAAAGAACAGCTCCTAACTAAGCTCCTGAGACTGGGTTCTTGAAACAAATGTCTGTGAGCAAACTCATATGAATAGCTTTATAATGAAATCTTTAAACAATGTTGTTTTAGTTAGCATACAGTTTTATATTCCAGGAGGGAGTGTTTCTTGGGAGAAATGTCTAAGTTAGTTTTGTTTGGCCTCCTATTGTTTAACATCAGGATGTGGAAGGGCGTCTGACATAGTGATGTTTAATAGAGGCATGGCCAAATTAGTTCTGATCTCATTGATTTTGCAAATTATTTAACAGCTTTATGGAGACTGAGAGCCTGTCTAAAGTATTCAGTTATTGGTATGCTCATAGAATTGTATGGCAGTGATACAATGCAAAAAAAAATTTTTAAGATTTAATTATTTATTTATTTGATACACAGACACCACAGTAGGCAGAGAGGCAGGCAGAGGGGGCACTGCCTGCAGACTGAGCAGAGAACCTGCTGAGCAAAGAGCCCAATGCGGGGCTCAATCCCAGTCAGGACCCTGAGATCATGACCTGAGCTAAAGGCAGGGACTTAACCCACTGAGCTACCCAGGAGCCCCCAATTTAAATTTTAGAATATTGTATTCACCCCAAAGAAAACTAGGCAGTGTGCCTTGGGCAGTGCTCTTCCCTGCCTTTTGATGGATCACACTTGGGAGTAAAATTTATGATAGTAGGCTTTTCAACCCCTTGAAGAATCATATTCTCCCATTTCTTAGGCTGAAAAATCAGAGGTTAGATCTTTGGATGTGAGAGAGGTGACATAACAGCATTTGAGATCACATATCTGAGCAATGAAACACAGAATGATACTAAGATTATTGTTAAAGTCTGTAATCTGAGCCAGGTGTCAGGAGTGAATTACTTAAACTAAGAACAGACCCCCTTCCTCAACAGAGAGGCTGCATAAAATATGGCAGTATTGACCAAATTAGCAAGTTTCGTGGACTTTTTCTCACTTTTCATTTATTTATAGTAACAGCAATGCTATCAGAGGGGTGTGCAGCATTATAAGTACATTTTCTCACTGAAGCAAAATATGTTGTATCTCCAGTGGCCCATATTCTACTGAAAAATAAATTTCTATTTTAAGTTGTCACCCTTCCAAATTCATGAAACTCTCAGAAAAGAAGTTTTATGGCTTTAGTCACATTATTAGTAATTCGTGCCATTTTCCAAAATATATTATCCTAATTTTTCATGCTGTTTGTAAAGCATGAAATTAAGAGGCTTCAGGACAAAAGAAAGCAGAACAAATTTTACCAGAAGGCATTAAAATTGTTGCAGTGGAAGTATGCGGTCCATTTTCCATAATCCTTGAACTAAATAATCAATCTTAGAACCTCTCATTGCCAGAGAGCAATATGAAGGGTTAAAATATGCCCTAGATAGGTTCTGAGATGAAGAACTATCCTAATTGTAAGTGCCCACCCCTACCTACGTGGTGGACAGTAGCTTTTGTACTGGATCTAGGTGCCATTATTATGGAATATCATTTTTAGATAAATAAATAATAAGCAAGAAAATTTTACATTAGCAAATAATAGTATACAAAAAACAATAAATTAATCTTATTCAATTATAGAATAGTGTTGTAGTATTTTGCAACAATGCATCAAAAGTGCATTCCAGGGGCGCCTGGGTGGCTCAGTGGGTTAAAGTCTCTGCTTTCAGCTCAGGTCATGATCCCAGGGTCCTGGAATCGAGCCCTACATCGGGCTCTCTGCTCAGCAGGGAGCCTGCTTCCTCCTCTCTCTCTCTGTCTGCCTTTCTGCCTACTTGTGATCTCTGTCTGTCAAATAAATAAATAAATCTTTAAAAAAAAAAAAAGTGCATTTCAGTGTCAGGGACAATGGAGTAGAAGAGCTGTCACTGGTTAACTCTAAAAAAAGATTGGGATTGAGCCTAGATGGTGAATCTTTCTTGTAAGGTCTGTAAAATTTAGACACCTCTGAATACAGTCTGCTCTTTAGCTCAATCTCCACTGAGATTTGATTACAAAGACTAGCTCCTCCAAAAGGTCCCAGAGTGTTGTTTATGTAGAAACTGTAATCTTTATTTCTACATATGTGCTGGTAAAGAGTTTAGACTTCCATATGTCTGGACTGCTATTTTGCTTTCTATTTAAAAATCTAGTTAGTATCAAGTCTAATCACCATGGAAACGAACTGACTGCCAAAAAAAGTGGATCGTCCTCAAAATAATATGAGTACAAACCCCATAGCAGGTAGGAGGGCATATTTTAGCCAAGTCATAAGCAAAATGAAGTCAGGTGTGAAACTCCTACCAACGCCTGAGTAAGGGTGCACAAAGTAATTTAAGGATAGGATATTTGTAGCTAATCATAACTCAAAAGTAGCAAATGTCTGTTAATATGCCAAAACCATAAGCCAGCAAAGAAGAAATGTAAATTTTAAAAGCTAGAAGATAAGCAGTACAATAGTTGTCTTGATTATCTTGATCTTATTGGTGGACCCTGGAGAGAAATTACCTGACAATCTCAGGTGGATGGCTGTCTGATTCTTGAGTGTCCCTAAAACTTGACCACTTGAAACCAATGGATGAAGAACTATTCCTCAGGTTTGTGTGTCTCTGTGCTGACTGCTAACAATATATTCTAATGTTCTCCCCCTCAGGGTTTGAAGGCTGTTGTTTTATAATATCACTGGACACAAGGAAATGACACCCATATCTGTGAACCCTAAGACGAGGAGGGTGGGCTAAGCCCCCTATGGTATTTGGCTGGGATGACATACAAGCACAGAGTTCAAAACTGAGCTATTCCTAGTTACGTTGGCTCACCTGTTACTAACTCATAAAGGGAAGGATGACAAACCACAGAAGGAAGTTATTTCTTTCTCTTTAAAGACAATGGCAAGACTTCAGCCATAAACATTCAGGCAGCTCTAGGGAAGTATTTGTGGCTCAGTAGTTTGTTTCTTGTTGTATGGCTTATTTTCTCTTGTGAGCTTTCCTTTCTTACTGCATAACTCTTGTCTATCTGGTACAGGGAAGCTTTTTACAAGGTAAACTTCCCAAAGCTAGTCAAAAGCAGGAGCAGATAACCTGAACCAATATATTCAGTAACGATTTTATTTTTAAAAATGTTTTTTAAAGATTTTATTTATTTATTTGACACAGAGATAAAGAGAGAATACAAGTAAGCAGAGCGGCAGGCAGAGGGAGAAAGAGAAGCAGGCTCTCTGCTGAGCAGGGAGCCTGATGTGGGGCTTGATCCCTGGACCCTGGAATAATGACCTGAGCCAAAGGCAGCCACTTAACCAGCTGAGCCACCCAGGCACCCCAGTAACCATTTTATTAGACAAAGTTATAAAAGCTAATTTTCTGTAGATTTTTCATAAACTAAAACATTCAAAATTTTATTGTGATTGTCAAGGAGGGAGAGCAAAAATGTTTTATCATAAAATGTTATATTTCATGGATAAGCCTGAAGAATATATAGTACATGGGAAAGGGAAGAAAATAATTCTATGGTTTGGTCTATGATGGCTCCTCTTCACCTTACCCACCATTCAGGGTCAGCTCAAAAGTCCATGAAGTCTACATAAATCTGATCCACACTGACCTCCTCCTCCCCTGACTCATCTTGCCATTACACTTGGTTCATTCTTTACCTGGAATGTTCTTGAATTAATTTGCATGAGTAAGCCTCTTTCCACTGGTTGTAAAAGCCCTGAGACCATCTTGCTTAGTGTAAGATGGTGCTCACAGATCTGGATATGGAAGGCACACATTCCACCTCTGTTCCCTCCACCTTCTTTGGGGTTCCCAGTCTCCATATTTATTCTCAGCTTCCATCTTTCATCCTTCCACGTCCAGACATTCAAAGTATATTCATCCTTCCGTATTCAGCAGACACGCACTCTGTAAATACAAGTCCTTCCCACCTCCAGAATCTCTAATCAGAAATAAACTATTTCTGCCGAGGCATAGCTGGTTTTTCCTCTTCTCAGACACATGTCCTTTTAACTACTTACTTTTGCTTAGATGAACAGAAACTCTCATTAGACACACTTGGGCTATGCAGGGAAAGAGTTTGGCTGAATACAGTGACTTCACTCTACTGTGACAAAGGCTAACGTGGTTTGGAACAGTGAGTGCATTCTGATACCATGTGCCAGAGATCAGGTGTGGCTATGGGGGAACAAGCCTGGGAGACAAGACACGTGACTCCCTGAGTAAATTAGATTGTCCTATATAAATACACCTGGTAACACCTTCTCCATCTCCTTGGGAAACCTTGAGTAAAATCTACATTAATCACTACTGCCTTTGCAATTTGATACGGAATACGGGGGGAAGAGGAATATGGCAAAGGGCTAACTCAATCCCCAAGGTTAACATAGGGCCAAAGTAATCTGCCAGTCACACTGAGATTATGTATGGTTATTTTTTATCATCCATCTATAAATGTCAAGTACTGGAGATAAATTTCATGTCTCAAGAAATTCTGAATTCTTCACATCTTTAGTATCTTGTTTGCAAATAACATAATACTAGCATTTATTAAATATGGAGAGTGTGCGTGGTATATTCTGAATATATTATGGGGATCAGTTCAGCTAATGTTATGAGGTTGGAAATAACATCTTGACATTTTACAGAATAACAAAACTGAGGCCATCAGTCACCCAAGCTGAATTATCTAGTCAGGGTAAGGAGCAGGGTCAGGACCCAGGCAACTAGGCACAGAGCCCATTCACTCAACCACCAAGTCACAGTGGTAATTAGCTGCCCAATAGATGAGAGGAATAAATTCTTACTGCCTAATATATACTTTTAATGAGTACCCCACCCAGGGTTTATTTTTGAGCTTTGGAGGTAAAATCATAGAGAAAAATTAGGACTTCTTCTCCAAAGTTTTTCATATCAGAGACAGCACACTGAGGCGGGAAGAGCTCTGGGTCAGAAAATCAGGATCCTGACATTTATCTTTTGTATTGGAGTTTAGAACTCAGCCACAGAAAAGTTACCACATTCACACTCAGATTGTCACCAACAAGAGGACATATGAGGCAGTGAGGACAGGGCGACCTTTCAGTGTTCAGCCAAAAAGCAGGCAGGTGGCGGGGGGGACCAGAGCAAATCCTAAGATTTAGGAACAGTGGCACTAGGGGCATGGTATCTGTCATATAAGTTGACCGTGGGATGCACGGGACACAGTGGGTGGGGACACTGAGGCATAGGTCATAGCTGTAAATTACCACCTTTCCTTCCCTGTGTCACTTATCTAAATATTTCTGAAAAGTGAAGATATAGGGCAGAATGCATCCAACAGACAAAAGAAAGAAATCAAGTCAGGAATGGTATCAATCAAATAGAAAAGAAAGCAAAACAAATAACAGGAAATGAGAGAAGATCTCATTCAGGTCTGCAGGACTGAAATTAATTAAAAAGAAAACAGCTCAGCTGAAAACAAAGTCCTGCTGTTCTTCCTGATTGAATTATCTAGTCAATAAAAGTCATTAGGAAAAAAGCATAAAAATATATGTATCGTATTTGGGCCTGCGTTGATGTGCCTAAAGGAGCAAATACAGTTTACTAACAAGGAAAAAATATAATAAAATCAAGCCTTAAAAGCATGGAATCATGGAAGTAAAGAATAAAATCAAATAAAGTTTAGAACACAACTGAGCCCAACTTTTCAGAATTGCATCCCTATCTTCTAAGCTAATATTTTTCTGGACTTAAATATCCATGAATGATTCATCTCCAAATGGAAAATTTTTATTTTCTTGATCTAAAACCAAACTATAGTAACAATTTTCAAAACGTGCTTTCCATAAAATTTAGAGCTGCCAAAATTCAGAGAAGTAGATGTTTTCAGAGAATTCAAAACTGATTCAAATAAAATAATTGGCAGGAAATATTACTAATGATTGATGGCAAGGTATTTTCATTTCAACTCCTTGGAAGTGAGTCACAGTAAAATCTTCTAAGCATTGACTCATTCAGGATAATCTGCAATACAGAGGGGGCAAGAGTGCAGGTTGGAGATAATGAGGTAATGTCATGAATGATCAGCCTTCACTACCAAGAACCTGCCAATGCCTAGACTTGGAGGGCAATATTCCTCACCCAGAGAATCTGCCTTGTCAGGGGGACATGGCAGAAGGCAGGCAGACAGTCCCCTGGGAGGACTGGTAAAAACATTTGCCTATAGCTGGTCTTACATCATCTGTTTCTTCCTACAGTTCTGATTACAAACCCATTTTGTCTATATTATGAATACAGCTCACACATCTGATTTCCCTGTCACAATTATAACCACATCTCTATCTTCATCTTCTTCAGTCTGGATCAATGAAAGTAAAACCCAGTATGCCAGTTAAAACACAAATTAGCCCTTGTCTCAAAACCTGGCCTTCCCTGATGTGAGGCTACACACACAAGAAAAAAATGCCTCATTCATTATTTTGAGCAAATGGAAAAACTATCACTTTAGCTTCACTGATGACAAAAGATCTAGATCAATCAATAACATCAGTACTTAAGATAATTATCAGCAGTAACTCATCACCCTTGAACTGCTTCATGAGAAGCCACCTGCTTGGTGCATATTAAAAATGCATTTTCCTGGGCTCAAGCCCAAACCCACTCTGACCAAATGTGCACACAAGTCAGCTTACTGGAATTCATGGGAAAATGCAGTAATGTTGTATTTATATCCAACTATGCGCAAGACACTGAAAGTTGTGAGGTTTCTAGGGAAAAAAAAATCATTTTCTATAAAATGAAAGAATTAAATCAATACCTGGGAAGTAAAAAAAAAAAAAAAAAGAAAAAAAATCTCTTAGCTGCAGAGGCAATGCTATATATCATTCAAAGACATTAATTTCTCAAAACAGAGAACATGTATCCTAAAGGCGGTGACCAGTATTTAAAAAGTCACTAAGTAATACTACTTAGGTAGCATGCTAATTTCCATGATCACACTATCATTATCTTGGGCATGTTTAAGGATCTAGAAAATTATAATAGAGGCTCGTCATTCAGCTTTTTAAGGCTTCTTAAGCCCAAGGTTGAAGCTGAAGCTGAAGCTGAATCTCATAGCATGGCTAAAAATATCAAGGCTAATAATTTGGTGTGCTCCTAATAATTTACCAAGTTCCCTAATATCAGTGCTGGCGATATTAGATTGAAACAGAAGGACCAGGCCCTTGCTTTCTTGGATGGTATAGTAAAGTAAACAAACTGCAAATGAATAAAGGAATGTTCATTAATTAATAATTACCAATAATTATATAGAGATCATAATAAGGGGTAAAAACTAAACCAATGCAGTACTAGAATAGAGTACTCGTGGTTGGGAGACATATTTTGGATTGGGTGGCAGAAAATCTAAGAAAGGATAGGCATAATAAAACCTCAGAAGGAGGGCGCCTGGGTGGCTCAGTGGGTTAAGCCGCTGCCTTCGGCGCAGGTCATGATCTCAGGGTCCTGGGATCAAGTCCCGCATTGGGCTCTCTGCTCAGCGGAGAGCCTGCTTCCTCCTCTCTCTCTCTCTCTGCCTGCCTCTCTGCCTACTTGTGATCTCTCTCTGTCAAATAAATAAATAAAATCTTTAAAAAAAAAAAAAAACCTCAGAAGGAGAAGATGCAGACACTAGGCAGTATCCTGGAAAGAAGATCACAGACCATGAATTTTAAAACAGAGTTAAAAAGAAAAGTGATGGGGGTCAGGTATTTATGGTTTTGGGGATTAGCCTCAAGTAGTTTAAATGGGCCTTTCAATGGGTGTCTTGAATTTTGGGAAAAAAATAATGGTATCCTAGATAGTTTGACAGAGTGAAGGGAGGATCCTGAAGGGAGTCTTAATAATCAAAGAGCTACTTGATGAGGAAGTGACTGGTTTATTATTAAAACAATCTATTGCCCCCAGATGGAGGCTACTTGCCCAGATGAGCAAACTACCATCCTGGGGAGAAGACTGTTTGATCAGTACAATATGGTATAAATTGAGTTTCTGCTAGCCATTGCAGCAAAAAAGACATTTACTAGTCTCATCTACAGTCATATCTTCCTGGGCAAGAATTTCCTGAAACCAAGAATAAAGTCACACTGAGGAAGGCATCCTTAGTTGTCAGTCTCAGAGGTAGGCTGTGTACAGATGCAGACAGTCTCAATTCTCACTTTTCGAAAAGAAAAATATTTTTACAAGGCAGAACCACATAAAAAATAATATAACTGAGGACGAGAATGGGACTTTGGAAATCACCTCATTCACATCAATCTCCTCCAGCCCCAACTGATGGATGAAGATGACAGTCCCCAAAGCAAATGATTTCCTCACACTTTGCCTCTGGAGTGACACAGTTATGTCACCTCTATGTCAAGTATCCTGCTGGGTCCCTGACCTCATTAGCTAGTCCAAAGCCATCATCAAAACCCAAGCTCCCTGAACAATGCTGCTGCTCTTAAGTTTCATTTCTACCCAGCTTTCATCCAGGGACAAGGTGCCAAATATTTATCAAGCAGACAGCTGGCCATGGGAAATAAAGATGCATGCAAACAAGCCCACATGCACGACGACGTAAGCAAGCATGCTATTCAAGAACATCCCAGAAGCCACACAGAAATTTCAATGAGCAAAATTTGCATTCAAATTAAACTACCAGGGCGATATTCTCAGAGTGGGTGTCCTTTCCTCGCCAACTACAGAGCTGATCAAGATGCAAAAGCCCTGCATATCTGAGAGTTTCCTTGAGCCCCAAATTGCCTGCCAGAATAACAAAGCAATTTGCATTTTGGCAGACTGTTTTACAAAGTTATTAGGGCAACTGAAAATTCAAGCCACTAAATTATGCATAATAACCTAATAGCTAAATTCCCTTCTTGATGATAATTAAGCTGATTACAAATAAGCTTCCACTCTTAAGTGCATATTTAAGGAAAATCCAGCTTTTCTTACAGAATTCTGTTACTTAATCACAGCGGAAATGCACTGAGTTTTAACCAATTCTTCCTTAGATGTTTATTTTAGGATCTAACTGTGGACAAACTTTTTTTTTTTTTTTTTAATATATCTTATTTGAGAGAGAGAGAGAGCATACACAGAAGAAGGTGAAGGAGAAGCAGACTCCCCACTGAGCAGGAAGCCACAATTGGGGCTGGATCCCAGAGTGCTGGGATCAAAACCAGAGCTGAAGGCGGATGCTCAACTAAGTAAACCTCCCAGGTGCCCCTGTGGTTAAACTTCTTATCTAAGGTATTTTTTCATTTTTATTTATTATTATTTTTTAAAGATTTTATTTATTCATTTGAAAAAGAGAGAAAGAGCAGGGGTGGGGTACAGGAGAGGGAGAGGGGAAGACTCCCTGCTGAGTACAGAAGCCAACTGACTGACTATAGGGCTCCATCCCAGGACACTGGGATCATGACCTAAGCCAAAGACAGACTCTTAACTGACTGAGCCACCCAGGTGCCCCCCCCCTTTTTTTTAATTTTAAAGTCAGGGTGTTGGGGCACCTGGGTGGCTCAATGGGTTAAGCCTCTGCCTTCAGCTCAGGCCATGATCTCAGGATCCTGGGATGGAGCCCTGCATCAGGCTCTCTGCTCAGTAGGGAGCCCGCTTCCCTGCCACTCTCTGTCTACTTGTGATTTCTGTCTGTCAAATAAATAAATAAAATATTAAAAAAAAAATAATGAGGTCAGGGTGTTGATCAGAAGGTACTGAGAGCCATCTCATTTACTCTATAAGGAGGCCACACACCTAGTGGTTAGAAGCAGGGCTCCACAGTCAGTTTGGCATGCTGTGAATTCTGGGTTTTTTGTTTTGTTTTAGTTTTTTGTTTAATTATTAACCACATGGCCTTGAAACACTCACTATCCTCTATTTCTGAGTTACCTCACTAGTAAAATAAGGCTTCTGTTGAAATTTTATATGAGATAATATGAGAAGTACCTAAACTAAGGAATTAATATATATCAGTATGCTCATGAATATCAGAAGCTTTTACAACAAAATACCAATTACTCAATGGAAAACAGAACTTCCCACCTATGCAGGATAGTATCCTAGAGTTCGGTCTTTTGTTGGAAGCTCTACAACCGGTTCCTACAAGGGCATGCATCTGATTCCCCACTCTTATAAATGGAGCATTTACATGTATAACTGACACACTTTCTGTAGGTAGTTATGGAATGAATGTGATGTGGGAAACAAAGGCAAAAGAAAAATGAAATTTCCTTACGACTCACAGCCCAATGACAAGTCCTTGAAATGCAGAGAATGCAGTGAGACCTTCCTCTGGGAGCTCAGCTGCCTGAATATTGACACTTCACTAAGGGCAAGAGCCAATCTTAGCCTGACCTGCATTACTCCTCTCCCCCAAGCATCCTATAAGTCTAGCTTAACATATAAAAATTCCCTTGGAAACCTCCTTTATTTCTACCCCCTTCCCCAAGATACAAGTTGGCAATCATCCCCCAACATTAGGGCCCCCAATATATATATCTTAAAGGTCTCATGACCAGAGTTTTACTGAACAGTAATAAATGACCTTTCCTAGATCCCTCAGGTCCTAGAAACTTGCTTCCAAAATACCTAGGAGGTATAAGCCATCCCTAACCCCCTTCCAACTTCAAAGTATATAATCAGTTACCCATCACAACCCCAGTGTAGCTCTGTCTGCCCAGGGGTCCCTGTGCTTTAATAAAACCACCTTCTTGCACCAAAGAGGTCTCAAGAATTCTTCCTTGGCTGTCGGCTGCTAACCCTAACATTTCCTAAATCAAATGGACTATCTCTGTTGTTGATGTCTACCTATGCATTCTAATTGTCTTCCTCATTGTTCAAAGTGGCTGCCATCACCCAGGGGAACAGGCAGCCCTGACACCTTCTGCTTCCACAGATGGAGCTCGAGGTGCCTGGCCTGCTGGCAAATTTTGGGGTAAGGGTGAGGTTCCTGGCTTCATTATCACCTAAGGCTATGTGAACTTTTCATCCAGGCCTTACTAGGTGATATACAGCCATTGCATCTTTCATAGGATTCCAACACAATATAAACTACAAGAGTAATACACTATAAAAGAATATTTTCTTACTAAAAACAGTTAGGGGGGTTCTGGGTGGCTCAGGTGGTTAAGCGTCTGCCTTCTGCTCAGGTCATGATCCCAGGGTCCTGGGATAGAGCCCCATGTAGGGCTCCCTGCTGAGCAGAGAGTCTGCTCCTCCCTCTCCCTTTGCTCCTCCCCCTCCCCCTGCCTGTGCTCTTTTGCACACACATTGTATACACATACACTTTCTCAGATACAGCACTCCACCTAAAGATCTAGGAAAGATTAAGACTTCTGTTAGAGCTATCACTCTAGAAGAGACTACAACACCTTTAAGAAATGATCTAAAGTTTATCAAAATCTCCAATCCCCCACTTCTGTCAACCTTCCTGATGGGACTAAAGCCACGTTTGAAAACACCCTTTCAGTACAGCTGGACCATGCATGTTAGAAACACCAATGTTCAGAGCAAATAGAATAAATGTCATTTCTGCAATAGAATTACAAAAGGTCATTGAGGAAGGGTTTTAACATCTAAGTCTGACACTGTGCCTGAAATTCCAACCCAGAGCTCCATTATTTAAATTTCTAGATAAAACCTTTTAAAATGTTTAGACCGCTTTTACTGTTAACATGTGGTGTCATTCTCAGTCATCATGTCCTTAGAAGGGACAGGTGTAAGAAGGTATTCCACAACCATGATGACAAGCCAAGAGAGAAGCAATAGTACATAAGAGGACATTTAAGAGACACCGGCTTGCCAAAGTCAAAGTCCAGCATATCAGGATTCATCCTGGATGGCACCTGGCCAGGATCTAGAATGTGCCTGTGGACCAGCTTCCAGAAATGGCCAGGATATTTAAAGGATAAAGGAAGCACTGGTCAAAGACCTACCTTGCCAACTAAACCATTTGGCCTTTCTATATAATCAGTGTAATCTGTATAATTTAGGGCGGGGGGGAAAGAGCAGGGAAGTGCTGTGTGCATCCCCTTCTTCCTATAGTTTCATAGGCATGAGTAGGCTCCAGAATGAAAACATTATTGTAAAGAGGGGATCATTTTTATTATAAGGCTCATATCTCATAGCTATATATACCCTATAAAACAAAGTTCAAATAGCCACCATTATACTTTCATTAGGAGATATTTCAACTATCTCTCAAAACACTTAAGATTTAGAGGATGCCAGGAAATCTCCATTTTCAGAACCCAGGAAGACTTATATTTATAGAAGATTTCAGGAAGTTACGACTTTTAAGGGCTGAACATCTTAAGTTTCATCTTAAAAGAAAAAAACATGTTCTTGATCTGAAGCATGTTAGAGTCTCAGCCGTGTCCCTCAGGCTCTTGAAAACACTAGCAGGGTCACCTTTGGGGGGTATTCCAGCCTCCTTATCCTCCTCTCCTTTTCATTTCCTTATTGTCACTTCACTATTAGTAATCTACAGCTTGAGTTCTGGAGCTCTCATTTGAGACAGGCTAAGAACACACAATTTAAGAGAAATAATACACGGCAGACTTAAAAGACCAAAGAAGACTCCTCCATACAAAGGCTACATCAGCAGTAATTTCACATGCATACTTCATTAAAGAAATAGGAATATTATACTTGTCTCCTGTTTCCATAAAAGAGAAAACATATTTAAAATCAATAAAATAATACTAATTTACCAATATGAAACTTAGCTCGTGTTTTAGAACTACAAGTTTGACTAAATGAGAAAGCTGAAAGGTCACTGCACCAGAAAAAAAGTGGACCGAAAGCAGTTTACCAAATGGCATTTCTTCATCGTACAGAAACAAAACAAGATACAGGAAACAGAATGGAGGTTTCCATGGGGGGTGTGGTTTGTGGGGGAAGGAAGTAGATAAAGGGATTCAAGAGGTACAAACCTCCAGTTACAAAATAAATAAGTCACTGGGATATAATTACAGTGATTATAGCCAATAATACTGTAGTGCATAATTGAAAGTTGCCCCCCCCACAAAATCATAAAAGTTCTCCTTACAAGAAATGTTTTTTTATAATTTTGTATGTTGATGGATGGTAACTAGCCTCATTATCGTGAACATTTTGCAGTGTACAAGTATCAAATCATTATGTTTTACACACAGAACTAAAAATATTGTATGTCAATTAAACCTCAATTAAAAAAAAAGAAATACCTTCAATATTACTGTTTATAGACAAAAGCTTTGTCATTTCAATTATTTCCAAATGAATTCCCAAAAGATAATCATTCATTACCTTCTGATAACCACAGGTTCCTTTAATCTGCTTCATTTATTCAAAGATATTAAACGCTATTCCTTGATGAGCCAAGTAAGCACTTCTTTGGTATTTTACATTCTAACTGGAGATAGACTTAACCGAAAAAGAAGGAACTGCTAGATTTTAACTGAAAATGTGTATTGCTTCCCTGTCTCAAGAGCCATTTATTTTAACCGGCGAATATGAAACATTTATCTTGAAAAGTTCCAACTGAATGGGCTAATCTCTGCTCTGGGGAAAGAAGATTTATTTTCAGTGGGAACATCCAGATAGACGGGAAATTACCCCAGAGGAAGAAGATTTCTTTCATTTTATTTTCCACCCCAAAGCCAAACTCCTGCCCCAAACAATAACCAGAGTTCAAAACCAGAGTTATCATCCTGGTTTCCCATTTTAAAAAGACTGTCATTCCCAAGTTTTAAATTTCTTCTTCCACCTTTTTCACCCACCATCTTGAATAACACCGTGAATAAGGTTTGGAGATAATCATGGATTTTTCAGAATACAAGAGCAATCATGTGAAACTCACTATCACTTTCCCAAGTTGAGAGCTCTAGCTCCCCAATGTTCTTGGAATAAAATCCCAATTCCTCTTTACCACAGGGGGAAAAGCTCTATGTGACCCAGGCCCCTCTCGTTACATCCTTACTTAGTGCATGTACTCCAGCCAAGCCACCGACTTCTGGTCATCAAATGTGCCAAACTTGTTCCTTCCTCAGGGTCCTCACATTTCCTGCTCCTTTCCATACTTTGTATGGTTCGCTCTTCTCACTTTGGTGGTCTCAGTTCAGATGTTAACGCTTTCAGAGACATCTTTCCTGGGGATCTTCTTACCTTAAGTATTAACCTCACCCTGGTTATTCTGTGTGTGTGTGTGTTTTTTTTTTCACTTCTATAACTAATCAGAACCTCCAATTTGCATATATTTATTTTACCTCTTCATTATGTCTTTCTCAACATGCATATAATCTCATGGGAGCAGAATTGAGATCTGGTACTTACTTTATTGCTCACTTGTGAATCTCCTGAGCCAGGAATGTCCTCACATATTTGTTGAATGAATGATGGAGTGTGTGAGTGAAAGGATAGAAGAGAAATGCCCCAGACTGGGTTGAAATCCAAAATCTATACCCCATAAGCTGCCCCATAAGCTGTATGGGTACACACCAGTTATCTTCACAGTAACATGGACATCAGATACTCTCTTAAACTGCTGTTTAGATTAAATGAAGTAAGGGATGTAATATCCTCAGTACTGTGCTTGGCATTTGTCACTCATCCACAAGCTAATAATCATCACAGATACGATTAGTGATAATAATATAGTTCTAACTTACCTTACACTGATCTGGACAAATGCAATGTTATCTGAGTTATAAGACAAATCTCAGTACCCTTCCCACCAAAGAATAAATGAAGAAATTCAATATTGCAAAGGCAAAATCATGATCACTGATTCTAAATCACTCTTGGAATTGAAGATTAAAACTAAAAGTCTTGCCAATGCAACATTCCATCTTTCGTCAGGTGATCCAAACCATGAATAGTGCCTAAGCTAAGCTCTCAAGCGCATAGTGGCCAAAGGATTCACTTGCAAAATTACTTCCATACTGTCTGGATCTACCTTCCACCCTCTCTCCTCTCTTACCCTTTCTCCTCTCTCTCCTTCGTTTTTCTCTCAGTCCTTGCTATAACTGCCAAATTCTTATTTGTTCTCACACCATTAATGTCTAAATTTTTGTTGTCATTATCACAATTCTTAAAAGTAGCAGTAAAAACTCTGAAGGAGGTAGGCTTAAGTGCCCATCCTGTGTGACCTGAAAGAAGACCTCCCCTGAGTTTGACTGTTTTCTACTTTTTTTAAAAAAGACACAGAGGGAGAGAGAGTGGTGGGGGGGGGAGGGGAAGAGGAAAAGGGAGAGAGAGAATCCTAAGCAGGCTCCATACCCACTGCAGAGCCCAATATGGGGTTTGATCCCATGACCCTGAGATCATGACCTGAGCTGAAGCCAAGAGTTGGACACTTAACCCACTGAGCTAGGCTGGTGCCCTGAGTGTTCTCCATTTTTTAAATCAGTCTTTCTCATAGAACTTCAATTTTAAAAAGATACCATAAAGAGAAAGTAGTGGGATAACTCTTCTGCTTTTCCAAGGGGAAGTGTGAATAAACACACACACACACACCTTTCCAGACCCAAAATAATAATCACCTCCTCACTCAAGCCTTTCCCTCTTCTCCTATCACTGCCACTAAAATTCTAATAGAAATTAATAGAAGCAATATATCAAAGCCCAAAACTAATAATCTTTTTAAAGGCAAGATGATCTTGTTTTTCTTTACAGTTTTCTAGCGTTTCAACCTAACTGCGTATTGTGGCTGTGCCTATAGCAAGCCGAACATTAAATAAGGCACTTCCTTCTAGCTTTCTTTGCATTGTATCCTTTTATTCCTGTGAATTACTGTCAAAGCAAAGATCCAGAAAGAAAATGAGTTCATGTATTTGGGGACAAAAGTCAACCCTGGCCCACCATCAATTTTTTCTTTTACTTTTTTTTTTTTTTTAAGATTTTATTTATTTATCAGAGGGGGTTGGGGAGAGAGTGAGCACAGGCAGACAGAATGGCAGGCAGAGGCAGAGGGAAAAGCAGGCTCCCCACTGAGCAAGGAGCCCGATGTGGGACTCGATCCCAGGACGCTGGGATCATGACCTGAGCTGAAGGCAGCTGCTTAACCAACTGAGCCACCCAGGCATCCCCCACCATCAATTTTTAAAGGGCTGCTTATTAATTTGGGATGATTGTAGCTTAAGTTAGTCGATATTTATGTTAGAATTTGGACCACTCATATTTGGGCCACTTTGATAGCACTACACCAGTCACATGGTACATGAAAACATTATGCTCAAAATTTTTAAAAAATATTAAGGGGAATGAAATAAAATTAAAGTCTGAAAAGTGGTGTATAGTCTTGAACTATAGTGAACATTTTAGCTCAATCACAACTTCTGTGGTCTGATCAAGCGATTCACATGACCGTGGGCTGCTGGCAGCTACTGGATGGAGTTTCTTCGCTGCTACTGGTGGAATTACTCAGGTCTCCATGTGCCCACATAGTCTTCTCCCCCTGAGATCGTGTGTCACAGCTCTCTTACCTCCACTCATGATCACACTTGTGACTGCATTTGGGACCCCCCCAGATGATATCTAAATTATTCTCTCATCTCAAGATTCCTAAATTGAACATATCTGAAAACACTGTCAAAATCCCCCCCCCCCACAGAAAGTAGCATCATAGGTTTCAGGGATCAGGTGGTGTGTATTGGGAGTGGGGGTGTACAGTGTTATTCAGGCTGCCACATTTCCCTGCCAATAACAGATCTGTTCTGACTACAGAGACAAGGCCCTGTGCCTGACAAATCAAAGCTTCACAATCAATCAAATAAATCTGACACAGCAGAATGGGCAGTGAACAGGCCTGCCTCACAGCTACATCTGAAAATATAAAAAAACACCTATTCGGTTGTGAGTTCTTCTCACAAATCCAATATATCCCCAGTTCTCTGATTTCTCACACACTGTAAAATACAGCTTTTATCACACATGATGATTTGACATCCCTTTTGATTTACTTTTGCAATTACAAGATTTTTTCATTCCTTGAGAAGGAACAATGCATTGAAAGTAACAGAACCTTTGTACCCAATTTAATATCTATACGTAGATGGCTCTTACACTTTGTAGTATTTCTAGAAACCATTTTCAAGTATCTAAGAAAATGTAATTACTTTTATGCATGTTGTAAAGCCAAATTTGGAAAATAGATCAGTTTGGCATATGCATTTTGATATATCTCATGATCACATCTGTAACTCAGCAGCACTCTTTTGGAGAGAAAAAACTAAGCAGAGAATAGAACACAAAGGGCCATGTAGTAAGTAAATGTAACGTGTCTGAGGGACTACAGAGTTTCCCTTTATTCTTGACCTTACAGAAATAAAAATTTTAAAAACATTATAAAGCAATAATATTAATAATTGCATGCCACAATCTGAACAGCTTAGATGAAATGCACAAATTACTAGAAAGACAAAAACTACCAAAGCTGACTCAAAAAGAGAGAGCTGAGAGACAATATGAATAGGCCTAAAACAGGTAAAGCAATTGAGTTAGGAATTTTTAAAACTTTCCTTAGAGAAAAACCCAAGGTGAGATGGCTTCACTGATGAATTCTACTAAAGGTTTAAAGTAGAATCAATACCAGTTCTTTAAACTTCAAAAAAAGAAGAGGGGGTACTTCCTAGCCCATTCTTTGCAACTATTATTAAATTGATACCAAAACCAGACAAAGACATCACAAGGAAAGAAAACGGCAGACCAAGGTCTCTGTGGATGTAGACATAAAAAACGCCCAACAAAATAGTAGTAAACCGAATCCCTATAAAAAATATTATATACAACAAACAAGTGGAATTTTTCCCAGTTGGTTGGTTAAACATGCAAAAATCCACTAATTTAGTAGCAGTCTATGAACAGAACAAAGGATTTTAAAAAAAATGGCCATTTCATTAGATGCAAAGAAAACTTTTGGCAAAATCCAACAGCTCTTTAAGATAAAAACAATCAACAAACCTGTAGGGAACAGCCTCAACTTAATAAAGGGCAGCTATGAAAATGCCCCAGACTTCATAACGCTGGAAGATAGACAGCCTTCCCTCAGATCAAAAACAAGAGAAGAATGCCCATTTTTGCCAATATTATTCAGCACTATATAAGAGATTATAGTCAAGGCAATTAAGATTGCAGGGGGGGAGGGGAGGGGGGAGGGGAAATGGTACTGAGCTGAGGACAGGGAAGGGAAGTGGAGGGGATAGAAGGGGAGGAAAGGGTGGGAGGAAAGAAGGAAGGAAGAGGTGGGTAGGGAAGGTGGAGGGCAGGCATCCTGATTCAAAGTCAAGAAGTTATCGCTATGGATATAATCTCTTGTATACAGAAAATCCTTAGGAATACACAAATAACGACTGGGACTAATAATAATAAGCAACTTTAACAAGGTCTCGATATTCAAGGTCAATGTTCAAAATAATTTGCATTTTTATACTATTAATGAACAATAAAAAATTAAATTAAGAAAACCATTCCAGGGGTGCCTGGGTGGTTCAGTGGGTTAAAGCCTCTGCCTTTGGCTCAGGTCACAATCCCAGGGTCCTGGGATAGAACCCCTTGTCTGGTTCTCTGCTCAGCAGGGAGCATGCTTCTCCCTCTCTCTCTGCCTGCCTCTCTGCCTACTTGTGAACTCTGTCTGTCAAATAAATAAATACAATCTTAAAAAAAAATTCCATTTACAATAGCATCAGGAATAATAAAATACTTAGGAATGAGTTTAATTAAAGTGCAAAACTTACCTTGTGAAAACTCGAGAACATTGCTGGAACAACTTAAAGAATATGTAAACAAATGGCAAGACCTAAGATGATACTATTCCCCAAACTGATCTACATTTTCAATGCCATTCCAATGAAAATCCCAGTTTCTCTTTTTGCAGAAAATGACAAGCAGACCATAAAATTTATATGGAAATTTCAAGGGACCCTAAGTAGCAAAAACAATGTTGAAAAGGAACAAAGTTGTAAGATACACACAACCCTATTTCAAATTTTACTATAAAGCTACGGTATGAAGACAAAGTGGGACTAGCATAAGGAAAGACATACAGATCAATGGAATTAAATTAGGAGTCCAGTGATAAACCCTCACATTTATAGCCAACGATTTCTGACAAGGGTTAAATCTTCTCTTTCAACAATATAATTCAACAGGAAAGGAAGTGTCTTCAAAAAGTACTGCTGTGACAACTGAATATCCCCATGCCAAAGAATGAAGCAGGACCTCTCCATCACACCACACATAAAAATTAACTCGCAATGGATCAAAGACCTAGAAATTGCTTGTCCTAAATGGAAAAGCTAAGACAAAAAATATTTAGAAGAAATAATAGGACTAAATCTTCATAACCTTGGAGCAGGCCTTGGTTTCTTAAATATGACAGCAAAAATATAAGCAACAAAAGAAAACACAGTCAAACTGGACTTCATCAAAATTGAAAACTTTTATAGTTCAAAGGACAACATAAAGAAAGTGAAAGACAACCCAGTGAATGGGAGGAAATATCTGTAAACCATATGCCTATTAAAGGTTATATATATATAGATTATATGAAGAATTCTTATAGCTCATAACAAAAAGATAAGTAACCCAATTAAAAATGGGCAAAGAATCTGAAAAGACAATTCTCTGAAGAAGATATATAAATGTCCTATAAGCACATGAAAAAATGCTCAATATCATTAGCCATTAGGGAAATAGAAATCAAAGCCACAATGAAATACCACTTCCTTCTGGGATTTGGAGCTGCTGACCTGGAATCCTCCATTTACCAAGGGAAGCCAATTTCATCTATCTTGTGGTGACTATTCTGCTATCTTCCTAAGAAGCTGGTACTGTGTTATACTTAACTGGAAAATACTTTTTTTTTTCTTTCTTTCTTTTTTTTTTTTTTTTTGGAAAATTCTTTTTCTTAATGCAAATCTTACTACTTCTAAGTATGGGAGATGTGCAGAGTACCAGTACCCCTGTTTTATCTTCTTCGAGTAGGCTTTTACTCCACTAATTGCTAGGAACTAAATTCTCTTTCTCACACTTTTTTAACTAAAAGTGGGCGGAGGAGGGAGGGGAACATCCTCTTTTATCTTAAGTGTCTGAAATTGCAGAAAACACTCCATTTCACTGAGTGCTAATTTGCCAAAAGCCAATTTCATGTTTCTTCCCCCTCTGGCCTTTCCTTACGCAGAGCAGTGCCATCTCCTTGCTCCACTCCCTGGGAAATCATGGAAAAACAAATAGAACTATTAAGTGCAGGAAAATCATAGGAAAACAAATACAGCTATTGTTAAAAAGAGCTGTAAGCTTTAATGCATGCATTAAAAAACATGCATATTTGGCTAATTGATTATTCAGGAAATTGTCAAGTCAATGAACCCGGTTTTGTGGATTAAATTTTAGCAAATGGAGTTAGAAAGTGTGTTGGGGAGAGAAAAGGGGGGATACCAGGATTTGGGTGAGGGAAGTAGTAGATTGGACAGAAATGTTCCAGGAGACAAACTGGAGGCAAGGATGTAAGCTTTCCTGCTGAAAATGCATGTATGTGTTAAAAGCACAGACCAAGGACTTAGACAACTTCCTTTCTACAATGCTCCTGGTAGAGGAGCAGGAAGGGATTAGGGAGGAGTGCAAGGGCCATCCAGGGTGGAAACAGAGTCAGCACCTCTCTTGTGTACCCAGGGAACACAGCACAGGGCAGACTAACTTGAGTAAGTGGTAACTGCGAAAGGGCTGAGATTTTACTCTACTTGCAAATTAGAAAAACTGAATCTTTTATAGTGGGCTCTAGGCAAGTTTCCCTGGGTTGCCCTGGAAAGAAACATCATTTTTATACCGGACAGTAAGCAAACAAGTCCACTACTCCGGAGGGACACACTATCTCTAGTAATCTAAGTCTCTTCATGACACAAACCTCTTCGAACAGATATTCCAGAACAAAAGCCACTGACATCTTTGCTCATAGCATGCAGAAATGTAGAAGGCTGGGAAGAGTTATCTCCCAATAGATAGGATTTCAGGTTAATATTTACTCTTATCCAGCATTGTGGTGCATGAACAAGCAATTATTATTTTTTTCCTCACATCAGTGAGAATTAGATGAAAACTCTGGGGTTTTCCTTGGTTTGAAGGAAGAAAATCCTAAGAGACAAAGGCTCACCTTAATTCCTAGCTCCTGGTTCTGCACTGGCTCTTAACCATTCCTAATTCTCTGCTTTCTTTATTCTCCTGGCTTTAAACCTAACTTCTATTCTATTTCTTTTAGTCTTTGGTTAATTTCATGGCTAAACAACAATGAAAACCACTGATAATATTATTTTATCAACATGAATCTTTGGTTACCTTGGCTCACCATAGCTATTCCTTACTGAATGCATTGTATGAAACACAATTTCAATTTAGTGCACTGTTAATTCAGCTACTATCCATAAGTCCTTGCTCCAGAGATAAGTTTTCAAGATTCCTCACTCTTAAATGAGAAGAACGAAAAAAAAAAAAGAAGGTTCTCTATGTTTTGAACAACTATTATAAACCAGTAGTTAGGGTGGCGGTGTTATTCCTTGAAAATTTTATCTGCAATTCTTTCATTTTGAGAGGAAAAGAGAGTAAGTATCAAATCTGCTTATCAAAGGACCATAGCCCTCTTCTCACAAGTTATCCAAAAATGCAAATGTCTTATGGAGTACTGTCTCCAACAATATTCACTCATTTCTATATAATCTTGGCTTTTGGACAAATTTCCCACGAGTATGCCCCTACATTAGTCGCTCCTAGTAACTGGCTGACAGACACTGGGACCAAATCTGCTCAATTTTTCTTACTCAGCATTTAAGTAATTCTACTACTGACAAGACTCCAAGCATCACTGTTGACCTCCAACATGTCTCCATGTGAACAGACCCAGCCAGCTGAACAAATCCCATAAATCATCAGGGTCTACTTCATAAAACTCAAGTGGCTTTCTCCATAAGTTTCTGTCAGAGCTCTTCTACTTGTCTGAAAACCCTTTTGTCCACTCAGGAAGAATGTTAGTACTAGTGTGACAATGGAACAGACCAGAGGTCAACCATTAGCCTGGCAAAGAATCCCCTCCTATAACTAGCAAAGGTAGTATAACCACGCTTAGCATATTCCCAGCCAGCCTGCAACCTCTGTCCACTTACTTTCTCCTCATTTCCAGGCCACAGGTAGAATTCCATTATTCTTCAATTGACCACACATTTGGTTAAAATGTTCACTATGAATTCTCATGGATCTCCCTAAAATTCTGCTAATTGGGGGTAAATCTTTCACCCTCCCTCCTTCAAAAAGTCATGCTCCTGTTATGAAAATTATCACAAAAACCTTTGAGAACTTTGAAGAGTCTACCATTTCATTCCACTTGCAAGCTAACCTACCACCGTTTCATGGATGCAGATAGATGATACTGGACTCTTGGTTCAGATACAAAGGCAACATTCCTTTTAGCAACAACTGTAACTAGAGTATCCAGTAGAAAATATTATCTCTGTAATCCAAGGCTGGTCACTTTACAAATCTCCTTTAAAAGATGGATCAAAACCAGCAGCAATTAATACCTTGCTCACTAGAGGTACAGAACTGTGGTGGGAAAAAAAAAAAAAGCTGCTGAGAATATTTTCTCACAAAGGTAGTATGTAATGATTAATGCAAGCAAACTACTCATGTGGAACAAAACATCCAGAGAAGAAACAGTTACTTAAACTTATGTCTGTGTATCAGTAATAAGTCCATTTAAAAATGCTATTTTCTGAAAACTATCTGTGATTCTCAGAGACTGAATTTTCATTTGGAAATTTAAATTTCCTCCAATTGCTCAGGAACTTGCTTGGCTTCAAAACTGGCAAATTTTGCTAAAGAACATCATCAAAATTGTCAGAGACAGCTCTGAGCTATTAAATGTAACAATTCAAACCTCGGGATTTAAGTAGCAAAGTATTTTTTAGTGACAGTTTGGACTTCCCTTGACTTGTGTTTGTTCTTTCTTTCTTTCAAGATTTTATTATTTATTTGACAGAGAGTAAGATCACAAGTTGGCAGAGGCAGGCAGAGAGAGAGGGGGAAGCAGGCTCCCTCTTGAGTAGAGAGCCTGATGCAGGCTCGATCCCAGGATCCTGAGATCATGACCTGAGCTGATGGCAGAGGCTTAAACCAATGAGCAACCCAGGTACCCCCTGACTTGTGTTCTTTTTTTTTTTTTAAGATTTTATTTATTTATTTGACAGAGAGAAATCACAAGTAGATGGGAGAGGCAGGCAGAGAGAGAGAGAGAGGGAAGCAGGCTCCCTGCTGAGCAGAGAGCCCGATGCGGGGCTCATCCCAGGACCCTGAGATCATGACCTGAGCCGAAGGCAGCGGCTTAACCCACTGAGCCACCCAGGCGCCCCTGACTTGTGTTCTTGAAGAAGATAGTAACCTATAGTTTGCATCTTCCCTCCAGTCTTTGAAAATGGAATCTTCAAAGTTATGGGGTCGATAGTTACCATTTAAGTAGAACAAGAATATCTTTATGTTTCCTTCCTTACCTGAGCTACTTATGTATTATTATGTCCTTTCTTTGAGTTAAAGCATTGAAGATACTCGCTCAAGTATGAGTCATATTATTTGGAGAGATGTCAATACTACCCAAAACCATAAACTCGGTCATATCAACATGATCACATTGGCAAGAAGACAGGGCAAAAGCTAATTCAGGTCGCACTGGGGAAGGGGCTTGGACCACACAGAAGGGATACTGTCTGCAGGTGCCGTGTAGAAGCACCTGAGGAAGTCACAACATAGGAAGAAGAGACAATTAAAAAGGTGATTAAACAAAGAATAAAACCACACCTGAACAACGGATGAAACGAAGAGATTACTGACATCCTTTTCTGATGAAGGCCTTACATAGAAGTGGGAAAATAACAAATTATATTGAGCATTGAGTCACTGTTCTAAGGCCTCTACATTTGTTATTTTATCTAATTCACAGTAAGTGGCTGAAGAAAGCAATGTTATTAACCCGATTTTACAGGGAAAGCTGATATCTGGAGAGGCTTAAATGAGTTACTGAGATCACCCAAGTGACGACTTGTCAAACCAGGATTCCAACGCAACCATTCTCATTCCCGAGTCTGACCTCTGAGCAGCTACGTAATATGCTAATAAAGTCAATTGTTCTTGGCAGCATTTTTGCAGCATCTCAAAATGGGAAAAGAGCCCAAGATATTTTCAAAGGTGAAGGCTAGATTATAGGGTTTTAGTTTTCCTCACAAGGTGAGGGGTTGACCGGGACGGGGCAGAATTTCCAGAATCAGAGTTTATAATAGTAAAGCAGGAATCTTGGAAGAATGTTGATGAGCAAGGTGTTAGGCTAGATTCATACACTATTTTTGTTGGACCTGCAGTCTATCTTTCAAGAGGCAGTATTTCCTGAACCAAGAAACCAGGTTATCTGTGTTTATTCTCTGTATTCCTTAATATAAGAGAAGGGTGGTGGGTTATCTTCTAGCAATGTTTTACACAGAGTCAGTAACCCCTGTGCTCTCACTTCTCATTGCGTCCATCTCAAGTAAGACAGGCTGTAAAGAAGGGATCAAGACGAATTTCCATGACACCTCAGGATAAGTGCCTTTTTGTTTTAAGAATTAAAATTCCTAAGGACCATAGCCATTTACACTAACCTAAGCCTTTTTAAATGAAGGAACACCTTCCTGCATGGTTGCTAATACAAATCACACAGCACACTTGCACTTGGTTGCTGCTAAAGCTGTCTCCCGTGCCACAGATTCCGCTTGGATGCATGGCATCTGTGCATCAGGCAAGGAGTTTGCTTTAAGCTGCTGTGAACAGAAAAACAAACAAACAACCCCCCTCCCCCCCAAAAAAAAACCAAAAAGGAAAACATAGGGATCCTGTGGTCTCTGTGCCAACTAATACAAACTACTGTGAACTTCCATTTGAAGCAAACCTGGGCTTGATTTTCTGTTCTTACTTCCTCTGAGTATGTGATCTGGAAAATTTAACTTCTCCAGACTCCAGTTTGCACATTGCTCAGATGAGGATAAAAGTGTGATATCATCTGCCTCACTGGGCTGCAGTGAGAACAAACAAGATAATGCACATATAACTCCCCTTTGCTCATAGTAGAAACCCAAATAATGTTAAGTATATTGAGTATTATTATATATGTGTGTGTGTATACATTATATATATGTGCAGTAAGTATATTAAGTATTAAGATTAAGATTAGTGCTGATTATTGTTCACTTATTATTGTTGTTATTAATTTGAGACTGACAAAGATGAAAGAAAGCAGCACACATGGTAAAAGGGTTACATGGAAGAACCTGGTACTATGCTCACAACCAATTAACCCTAATGCACATTCCTTATTCTGCAAGGTGTCACACTCCTTCAACCTGTAATTTGAAACTGTTTATGCAACACTGCAGTAATATTATATACTTCAGGGTCTTTCCATCTATACAGCTATATGCGATATACACCTACTTTAAAATTTACATTAAAAATAAAATTCAGTAAGCCAATAATTTTTAAAAGATTTGCCAGAATCCAATTATTCCTTCTGCATCCAAGATATTAAACTCATTATTATAAGCCTTGATCCACTTGTAATACTATCAGTAAAGTTCAAAATTCTTTCCTGCAGCAAATTCTTTTTTCTGATGAGAAGCTGAAGTTGACTGAAGGTAATGGGAGTTGGGTATGAGTGAATGATATCAGTCTTTGGTCTCAGATAAGATTCCTTCTATTTCCTCCTGATCCAAGGAAGCTTCTTACTTGCTTTCATCTGAAGGCAGAGCACGGAATACTGATGAGACAAGGCTCCATCTAACCTCAGAGATGAATGTCTGGACAACTCACTCGGATTTTAAACACAGAGTTTGCATTTCCATGGGGTCAGTTAATCTGTCAAAACCAATAACAATTTTCTTTCCATGGACAGAACAAGCCAGGTCCCGAACCATGTGCCCTACTGTGATGTGACTTGTATATTTTTAGTACATTCAACTCCTTTTTAGGAAGAATGTGTTTTAAGTTGTTGACAAAGAGAAAAAGGACAGAATTAAATTTCACTGGAGACATACAGGAAACAACAAAAAATAGTTATTACTACATTCTAGGAGGTGAATTTGGGCTTTGTCTTATATTTTAATTTCCTTCAGTATATACAGAAAGGCATATATATACACTCTTGCCAATACTGTGGATTTTTTCCTCTCTGCTTAATGGAAATTTTCTACAAAACCCATTTTTATTTTATTTTTTTACAGAGAAATATAATAGTAGGGCTCTGAATGAGGCTTAGTTGTTAAAAACAACCAAGTGACAGGGACATCTGAATGGCTCAGTCGGTTAAGCATCTGCCTTCAGCTCAGGCCCTGATCCTAGGGTCCTGGAATCGAGTCCTGCACTGGGCTCCCTGCTCAGCAGGGAGCCTGCTTCTCCCTCTGCCTGCTCCTCCCCTTGCCTGTGCTTGCATGCGTTTTCTTCTCTCTCTCTCTCTCTCTCTGACAAATAAATAAATAAATAAGATCTTTTAAAAAGAGAGTGGCAAAAACTCAAAAAAATTATAAATTGTATTTGTTTTCTGCAGGTACAGTGAACAGGTGTACCGATGCTTGGGAGATGGATGGGGAATGAGCAGAGAGGGAATATATTCACAAAAACACACCTCAAAAGCAGGATTGTGCTTTCCCTCCTTCTCTTGTCCTCTGGGTCCCTGAAGTAATGCAGAATCCTACTGAGTGTCCACACACATACCCTTGAGAACCGAGAAGAAGACCATTTCCAGCCATGACCCGTTATACCTCCAGTGTGCTCAATCACCGGACATGAGTTTCTCTACCCAGGACTTCTTTACATTTGTATCAAGTAACACATTGTTGATTTGTGAGGTTTTTCATTTTTGTTTGTTTTTAATTCACAATTAACAAGCATTATTTCCTTTCCTCTCCCTGGCGTGGAAAAAAAAAAAAATCAGATATAGCTTTATAAGTGAAGAGGTACCATCACTACAAAAGCTGTTTCTTCCATAGACTTAGCAATTAATATGGTACCACGTCTGGTACCATTGGACATAGATTGGATTCGCGGGCATAGACTTGCGGGCATAGATTAGTGATTCTCAGCAGGTGTTCCTGGACCAACAGTATCAGCGACAACTGGAGACTTGTTAGAAACAGAAATTCTCATCCAAGGCCTCCTAGATCAGAACTACGTGGGTAGGCTCAGCAAGCTATGCTGCTATAAGCCTTCCAGGGAATTCTGATGCATGCAATGTTGAGAACCCTTGCCTTGTGACAGCTCTGACGATCAAAATGGAGGAGATGTTTTGGAGAAGGAAGAACATGCGTTTCTCACAGTGTGCCACAAGCACCAGAAACGCAACTCAGAAAAACAAGAATCAAAGGGGTCCACTGACTAACAAAACTGGAACACCTAAAAGCTGGTTAAATTGTTGGACAACACTAAGGACACCGTTTGCTTCTGTTCCTTCTCTATGCTCCTCACCTTCCTCTTCTTTACCTTGAAGTAATCAAAACAATAACCTACGGTCAAGAGATGCAGATAACTTAAATGTGAGGCGTAAGAATAGAGGGAAAAATGTTAGTTGTTGTCTCAGGCTAATGGGACTCTGGATACCTGTCACTTCCCTCTGTTTGTAATTCTGTGTCTTCAAATTTATCTGCAAGAATGGGTATCACATTTGTACTTACTAAAATCTGAGAAACAAGGCAGTTAGGAAAGAAGACCAGGAAGACCAAAGAAGACCAAAGAAAAAAGGAAAGGAGGAAAGACTGAAAGACAAAAAGAAAAGAAGGGAGGGAATGAAGAAAAAGGATGAAAAAATTCCTTCTTTAAAAAATGTTTTTTTTCTCACGGATTTCTCAGTAAAGCAAGCACATTCCCTTGGCCTTCACTAAGCCCTGAGAAAACCATTATCATGGCAGATATGACACAGCACCTACAACCGTGCACCTGTGTTAAAATAGACCGGCCATGGCAGCATGTGAAATCTGTGTGGTGTCTCGTGACTTTCATTTGTTTTTATTTGAATACCAGGCAGGCAAATAGAATTTTCAAGAATGGAAAACTGTCTGCAAAAATTTTAATTACATTTAAAAAACAATGATTGCTTTCGGTTCATAGCAATATTATTTTCATGGTTTTCTTTCTTCTGTTTTGAGATAATAACAAGAATGGTGTCCAGATGGCTTTCATGCACTTCCAAACACTCAACATTTATGATTTTGTAATGTGTCAATTATCCAGCAGCAGCCTCTATAAATAAAAGAAAAAATGCAGAGAGAAAATACGTTATCCTGTATTTCATATGAAAAAAGTATACCTTTCATTAAATTGTGATCTCATTCTTTAAAAAAAAAAAAAACCACTAAAATATATTTTTCATAACAAAGGCAGATCCTGGTGACACTTCATTATTAAAGTACAATTATGTGATTCATATTTCATGGAACATTCTAGAAACACACTTATTTTTAAAGGAGCCAACAGTCTCATTTATGCTACATTATAAACTTTCCTGATTAAATGTACATTTGATTCATAAATCAGTTCTCATTCAATGACCTGATTTAAATCTTTCTACAACTTTTTTATTTTTACTGAATGCTCAAAAATTGTTGGTCTTATGAGGTGTCTGGATGGCTTAGTTGGTTAAGCATCTGCCTTTGGCTCAGGTCACCTGCTCAGTAGAAAGCCTGCTTCTCCCTCTGTCTGCTGTCCCCCCTGCTTGTGTCCTTTCTCTCTCTGTCTCTGTCTCTGTCAAATAAATTCATAAAATCTTAAAAAACAAGTTATTGGTCTTACAAAAAAAATTATGCTCTGAAGCAAAAATGCAATTCATATTCAAAATTTTTTTAGTGTTCAGCCCAGGCATCTTGGCTTCCCATTATGCTGCACTGTTATGTTCTGTACACACCAGTAACATGCCCAGAGGTGTGAGAGGTACACTGTTCAAGTAGGATAATAACACTTAGAGAACACTCCAAATTGTTTCCTCCTTGGGAATCCTCTAGACACCTTCTACAGTAAACACTTAGTTTAAATCAGGTGTTTACAAACCTGACTGACCATGAAAACTCTGATATACATAGTAATAGATACTTTTCACATAGATACTATTCATATAGTAGATACTATTCATATCTGGAATAATTACCATTCTATGGATCATATCTGATAGAATTTTGCTTTCAACTTTACCTTACCTTCTCTTTATAAAAAACCGCCTCATGCTAACATGTAAAAGTTTTAGTGACTTAGTAATATAATTTTACCAAAGGGATTTTCAATGGACCAAAGCCTTCTAAAATGATGTGTGGGAACAAAAATGGACTCTTTAATGGTTGAACTTCCCACCCTGGGAGAGGACCATATAGGAAATAACTGCGTGTTTCAGTGGTACACCTCAATCTAACCCACCAAACCACACACACACACACACAAATGATGAAATAATACTTTGGCCAAATAGGCACTACCAAAGTTGCCAAATAAACATAAAATTCAAAAATAAATATTTTTAGAATGAGGTAAGTTCAAAGCCAAACAAGACTATATTTCATTCATGAGTAGGGATGGATCTAGTGCAACATCACTGTGCCAACTTGATGCACTCAACAAGTCCTTATCTCTGACCTGCCCTTCCTTCCCTCCTCCTTCTTTCTCTCCTTCTTTTTTTTTTCTTCTCTCCCTGTTTTCCTTTTTCCCTTTTGTCTCCACAAAGAAACATATCCCTTCTCCTATCAGACCAAGGGAGTGGAAACTGAGTCAGCATGCTCTGTGGTCGGGCTATCTACAGACTTCACTGCAGCTCTAGTCAATTTTGATCACCCTTCTGAAGTTGGGATCTTGACCTTCCTTCCACAGAGTCTGGGATCTGAGCCCTGAGGAGGTCCCACAATGAGGACATGTCTCACAGGTGTGTCCCCAGGTTTATGAATTGTGCCCCATCAGCCTCTGCTTTAGATCTTGATTGACAGCTGTCAAAGGTCACCGGCAATCTGTCTTGCAACTACACCCTGCTCCACTACGTGTGCTGTGGGAGACGTTGGCCCTGCTGCCCCACACCTGGCCTTGAGAAGGCTGTGAGACCATAAATCAGACCCCATGTTATAAAGGCTCCTCTCAAGTGGTTTTTCCTTCTGTCCCAGGGGGATTCTCTAGGATCTCATATCCCGCCTCCATTCTGGAGACAATACCCCCAGTCCTCGCTGGAGTGGAAAGTGTTGGGGGTAGTGGAGTGCTCCTGCATGCTTGGTCCTCCGCTGGAGGGTATTCCGTCCCACTCATCCATATGCTCATTTCTCCTGCACCTGGACTATCGAGGATGCTTGTCTCCCTTTGTTTTCATTGGGGTTGAGCACAGTAGTGGGTGTCCTCTCTTCTGAAGGTCATGTCACTTATACTTTGTTATATAAAGTTAATTTTGTCCTCAGCTCTCTATTGCTTTAAAAATAAACTATGATTATGTCACTTGTTTGGGTTACTAGTGTGAGAATCACAGTCTCTTATCACCTTCTACAACCAAAATGGAAGTGAGTCTTTGCAGCACACTTTTTATTCAGAAAAGTTCTATTCTTAGAACTCAAAGTGGGTCACAAATCAGATTTATTCCTCATTTACCCTCCAGATTGGAAAAAAGCGAGCCATTAAGAAAATCTACAACATAAATGCTCTGTGGCTTATAACAGATTCCCTCAAATTGTGAATTTTGTGCTTACACTCAGCTGAGCTAGAGATGAGTTTACTTAATTAGAATAAGAAGGAGAGAAAGCAGATGAAGAGAAGGAGAAAGACAGGAGAAAAAGATTACAGTTTAGCCAACCATACTTTTGGCAAAATCTTTTTTCTTTTGTATTCACCTCTGGGATTGGGATAAAGGCCACATGACCCTATGCACATGGCTTCTACTTCACTGTGTCCATAAAGGATGGGAATTATGTTGACAAGCACTATCATCAATTCATACAGTAAAAATGTTTGATTCAAAGCTTTTTACAGTGCAAACTATATATACTCTTGACATTCTCACTCTCTGATCTTTAACAGACTTTTCTATAGTTACAGGACCGTGGGGTAGGAAGCAAGACCCTTACATGTCATCATTACATCAACCGAAAAACATATAAGAGATGATAATTTATTGTAATTACTGACTGAGACAAAAATACACCAGTGTGACACTGAAGGAAATAAACATTGCCTAAAAATACAAACGGTAGGTTAAAATCACTTATATATACAATGGCAAGGATTTTTTAAAAGATATATTTATCCATTTGAGAGAGTGAGCAAGCACAGGGAGGAGCACAGGGAGAAGAGAAATCCTCAGGCAAACTCTCCACAGAACACGAAGCTCAATGCAGGGCTTGGTCTCATGACCCTGAGATTATGACCTGAGCCCAAACCAAGAACTGGACACTCAATTGACTAACCCACCCAGGAACCCCTAAAATGGCAAGGATTAGCTCAGAAATGCAGAAGTAAAAATCAAAATGCATCAGCACGGGCAGGTCACTTTCCTGGTCATTCTGGTCAAAGGTTAAAGGACGTGATAAAGTTTAGTAAGCATTAAAGTTTTCCTTCATATCTTTTCACGGCTTGAATACTCGTCTGTTTTTATCAATGAATAATATTTCATTGTCTGGATGAAACCGTTTATTTATCCTTTCACCTACTGAAAGACGATCTTGGTTGCTACTCAATTTGGGCAATTAAAAGAAAGCTGCTATAAACATCAGTACACAGGTTTTATGGTGAAAGAAAGCTGCTATAAACATCAGTACACAGGTTTTATGGTGAACGTGTTTTCAACTCATGGGTAAATACCATGGAGAGGGACTGCTCAATCATATGGTATAAGTATGCTTAGCTTGGTTATAAAAACAAAAACAAAAACAAAAACTGCCAAATTGTCTTCTAAAGTGGCTGTGTCACTATGCATTCTTCCAGCAATGAAGGAGAGCTCCTATGGCTCCACATCCTTGCCAACAGTATTGGTCAGGATTTTAGATTTTGCCCATTTTAATAAGTGTGCAGTGGTATCTTGTTTTAATAAGCATTTCCCTAATGACATCATTTTGAACATCTTTTCATATACTTATTTACCATCTGTATATACATATTCTTTGGGAAGGTGTCGGTCATATTTTTTGCCCATTTTTAATTGACTGCTGGTTTTCTTATTGTTGAATTTTAAGAGCTCTTTGCATATTTTGGATAACAGTACTTTATCAGACATTATCTGTTGTAAATATTTCCTCCCATTTTGTGGCTTGTCTTCTCATTCTCTTGACTATGCCTGTTTAAGAGCAGGCTAATTTGTGTTGTTTTAAGCTATTAAGTCTGTGGTTGTTTGTTACAAGAGTGATAGAAAGCAAATATTGCTGGTGATTATAAAATGATTCAACTAAAACTCATCTTTGAGAATTTTGAAATACCATATCATATGAGCTCTCTTAACTCTTATAGGTAAGAATTTCCCTATTTTTCTAGGCCATTTCTCAGACAATATCAATATTTTTAAAAATTTTTATATAAACTCCAGCTAATTAACATACAGTGTAATATTAGTTTCAAGTGTACAACATAGTGCTTCAACACTTCAGACATTACCCAGGGCTCATCACAAGTGCACTCCTTCATCTCCATTTATACCCAGATATTATTTAAAAAACGTGAATGTTTGAACTTTTTTCATTTATTTATGTCTTCTGTTTTGCTTATCTGGGCCATATTTGCAAATCATTGATCATCTGCCATCTAAATTTTGTTTCTAGAAGTCTTTGGATATTTTCACTAACATAGTAGTCAATTTTCATTCTGAACAAACACAAAATGAGAGATATTTATCAGGACTTTATATCAAAGTTACACTCTGAAATAGTACAGCCTCTATTACTGACCTTCTGCTTTCACCTCAATACTGTTTGTTTGACTTTGTAAACAAGGTATTGTACTTCAGGTCCAGGGTATGTCAGAAATTCAAGTCTTTAAGGAAAGAGGCTGTGTGTGTGGCTTTGCCTTTAATTACAACAAAATATTATAATTAGATACACTTTTTGGTATATGAAAATGAAGGGCCACCTTTCTTTTAACTTTTAATATTGCCAATATTTTTAAAGTTTAATACAGAATTTTAAAAAGCAATTAGGAATTACTACAATGTAAACACATTATATCAGCTAAAAACATATGAGGACCCAAATAGGTATAAAATTAGATGGCATATTTAAGCACTGCCTTTTTATATACTATAACAAAAAGAAAGTATGATTTCAGAAATAAATAGTTAAGACCTGACACAAAGAGTAACTGCACTAAAATTCACTTAAGAACACATCAAGAAATGGGCAGAGGACATGAACAGACATTTCTGCAAAGAAGACATCCAGATGGCCAACAGACACATGAAAAAG